>NW_026136713.1:1949679-2144679 GCF_905237075.1 Dicentrarchus labrax | reverse complement strand
GAGAGTTTTTAGCATATTTTTATCAAATACATGAAATGTAGTCACATGGTGTCACTGTTAATAGCATGAGAACTCTCAGCACCTTCAGGTGATTTACCAAAAATTAAGCACATTGTTAGTTCAGGCAGGCCACGAAGTCAAGCTCAGCTGTCAATTCCAGCTACATCAGCTGATCACAGCTAATCGTAAACACACATCAGCTGATGGATCATCTGATTCCTCCTAAGCTTCCTATTGGGAAACTATATACAGTCAGCTGACAGCTCAGCTGATTCCTTCAAGCATCCAATTGGCAAATATCATTCAGAGTACCTTATTTAAGCTGCCTTAGCCTGCCTATCTCTGCTGCTTCCTCTACAAGCCTTTTGCACCCACCTCCACCCCAGTTCCTCCTTTTATGTTGTATCTAATTAACCAATGTCATTTTCTGATTGCCATTGATGCTTGCCCTGTTCTGTACCCTGGGGGTCTCTGCTGCCGCTCTCCTTGTCTTAAACTTTTCCATGTATGCACATGTAAGGGCAGGGAGGTGTGCTCTCCCTGCCTTAAGGTTTTCCATGTAGGCACGTAGAAGGGCAAGGAGGTCCCAGAACAGAGCCATACCACCAAATGTAACATTCTGCTTTGGTATAAAAGTTCTTTTGACAAAAGTTGTCCTGACTGAACTATCTTTAAAAAAAACACAATTTGGTAAGAGGACTGAACATACTCAAATGATACTACTTCTTCTTGATCATGTGACTTCTCAAATGTCCCAAATCTTTCAGGGTAACAGGACTGAGTGAAAATCTGGGGAATCAACTAAAATGTGTATTTTAACAGGTTATGAATTTCTGTATTTCATAAACTGTCTATATAAGTATGTCATTTAGGAGTCACACAATAATACAAAACAAAATAAATAAATAGAAATTCATGGTTAAGTGTAGGGTTTATATTCAGGTTTTACATGATGTTGCTCCAAATTGCAATTAGAACAAAGTACAAAACACTGTTTATTTATTCATGCAATGTCCTAGGGACAAAAAAGGCACTGATTTGGTCCAAGTCACAGTGACCACTCTTATGGTTTCCATTGTGAGGCAGCAGCTCACTTTGAGCCGCCAGCTCGGCTTCCACGAACGAGGGCAGTGGAACCACTGTCTGGGAGGAGAGAGGGTCCAGAGGAACGAGATACAATCATGTTGAGTGAGTTAATATGTGTAAAGGTGTGTGTTTGTGTTCAAGTATATACCATGTGCAACTGGATAATGTGATCGCCAGGGACACTGTCCTGAAACTCCAGAAAATGGCAAACATATACTCCTTCTAGGAGTTCATTACGGGAAAATGTTGGTCGAAAAAAAACAGTAAACTAGAAGCGACTGGAAATAAGTAAGACAACAGTGACAACAAATGAAGGCCTGGCTGTCATGTATGTGTTTTAAAGGTCCAGTGTGAAACTTTTGGGGGAGCTGAAATCGGAATATAATAACCATAGGTATGTTTTCATTAGTGTATAATCGCTTGAATATAGGAATCTTTGTGTTTTTGTTACCTTAGAAAGTTTTTATCTACAGACAGAGATGGAGCCCGCCATGTTGAACCACCATGTTTCTACCAGGGGTTTTTCCACGGGGGGCCTGAAATCTTATTGGCCACGCCAAGTGTCAGCGCTTCCACTCTATGCTATATTTCAGAGGCTGTAGCTGTCTCCGTTTTTGAAGCTAGCCGGATACTGGTATCATATGAAACTAGATAACGCATCCATTGCCAACTATGCCAAGCTAGCATGTCAGCAAGGGGGCTAAATAACTCTTCAAAGCTAAATTTTGGCGATGGAAAAACAGGCATGGCTCCCTTAACCTGGCAGAGATCCCTTGACCTCTGACCTCAAGATATCTGAATAAAAATGGGTTTTATGAGTACCCTCAAGTCTCCCGTTTGCAGACACATGCATCCCATACAGCTTCTGGGCAAAAACCATGCAGTGTTGATGTGGTACAAATCTGTTATTTCTGCCTAGTGTATTTGAATATTTCTGATTCACTGAAGTTTCATTCTCAACACGTGGGAAACACAACACACCACTACAAGTTCAAGGACATGCAGGGAATTTCGATGGAAAAATCTGACCTGCTACTTCATAACACTTAAAAGTATAATGTCTTAAGACAACAGTAATACATTTGAAAACCTTGTTCACATTTCTGTATCTGCGTCAAAACTCTGGGAATTTTTCCTTGCGAATGCACACGTGAAGATAACACATAATTTCATTATAGGGCTGCTGTTACATATAGATAATATTCTCTCTTCATAGAAGTCTTGTAGCACTGCAAGAGTCAAAGCTACAGAGGTTGAGAGAATGCAATATATGAAAACATACCAATTTGCATGAAAAAGAATACATAATTGAGATATAGTTGTCCATAGTGGGAAAAGGATATTGAGAAGTGGACAAGGGTTGGGATGAGATATACGATATTATCGTGTATCATGATAAAAAACTTTCCATTATTGTGATAATTGTGAATATCCTCATATGGCATGACTTTAAAAGCCTTCTAGCTCTCCAGCATCATGTATCACAATTTTTTTTGACCAAGATATTTGTGACATGTAATTTCCATATCGTCCCATGCAGTGGCGGACTGGCCATCGGGAGCACCGGGACTTTTGCCGATGGTCGATACCAAAGGTTCGGTTCGGGTCGCGCTTGATTTTTAAATAAACAATCCGTCGTGCGGCTCATTAGAGTATCTGCCTCGCTGAAGCTCACACAGACTGAGCAGCAACGTTGGGCACAAACACACCCCCTCCTCTCTTTTTCTGAGGCTCTCTGTCACAGCACTGCAGGCACACACACACACACCAAGTTGCGGCCCCTCCCCCCTCCTCCCTCACCTGTAGTTCTACATGCTTGAAAAATGGAGCGAGATCGACAGCCCAAGAGGAAAGGTGGAGCAGAGAGGGAGAGGCTTAAAAAGCTAAAAGCACTGGCCACAGATCAGCGAAGTGCTGTAAAATAACTGACATGTTTGTCAGTGAGGGAGCAGGTCAGACATTAAACACTAGTGGTGACAACAGACGCACAACCAGAGCCTATCCAGCACCACCAGCTTCATGAGGAGGTTAGTTCCACTTTGTGGAAGCTGATGGGGCTAAAACTGACTTAATAAAACAAATGCTTAAGTTGTAACAAAGGATATTGCAAATTTTAGAATATGGTTAACTAACATAGACACAACATAATAAATTATATGAATATTGAAATCCTCGTATTATATTATTTAATTTAACCTTTATTTAACCAGGTAAAATCCCATTGAGATTAAGAACATATTTGTTGTTATATGAACATAGCCAATGCATATAAAAATTGTCAATTAGTGAATTTGAATAGCTGGGAAATTATGGGTGGCTTTTGGATTTTTCTTTACAAAGGTGGAGAAGGGAGTAGTGCTGCAAGAGCTCCTGCTGTCATGGCAGTGGTGGACAGCAGCATTGAAGAGTCAGAGCTGGAACATAATTTCAGTTTATGTGATTTGAGTACAGGTTATTGCAGCACAACAGAAACATTTATTTTGTAGGGGAAAGAAACAGAAAAAGCTGTGTGTGGGCGCATGTGGAGCTTTTGCTTTATTATTTTACACTCGTACATCAGTAGGTACCCAACCTAACTCACTCTTGGTGTTTTGCGTTAATCGGGTGGTGGTATCAAATTCCCGGCCTGAATTATTGTCCCAGTCCGTCCCTGGTCCCATGCCTAAATTGTGCGCACATTTCACTTTGAGTAATTTCTCAAACACACTGCGGCAGAGGTATATAAAAGGTTTTGCCAACAAGTATGGCCACGTAACTTTAAGGCAACTGTTTAGCCCAAACATAAATCATCTCTCAGTTAAGACCTCCTCTTATACTTTCTCCCTCTCTCACTCCAGCTAAGCAGTTGCAATATCTAAAAGGGATATAAACATGAATCACAGCAGGACTGTGGCTGTCCATAGAAATTAATTGTGGTTAGGCTGGGTGGGGCTGGGGGGAGCAGCACAGAGTGATTTGAACTCATAATCGTAATGCTCGTCGCCTTGAAGGAGACTTCATGAATATGCTCAGAGAGTCAGAGTGGCTGGCTGGCACTGGGTCAGATCTGATTTGCATACTGTTTACGGCCACTAGCTTAATTTGAAGCAGAGGTTTGAGCCTGTGATAACGCTGGAGCCTTATCTACAGAGTTGGCTAAGTGGCTGCAGGAGTAAACTTCTCAAAGTTGATATGCTCCAGTAGGCTGACAAGGAGCAAAGGCCCCGTTGCATTGTGCTCAGGGCTTTGTGTGAAAAATGCTCAAAGGATGTGCACAGTACTACAGTGTTTTGAAGGCGATGTAAACATGTCATTTCCTTAAATGTTATCTTGCAGAATTTGGCCACAAAAAGCACATAAGGACGTAGTTTGGAGTAAACACAGCTAAGGCATAATTTTTAGTTGCAGACCAGAGTTAACTAATACAGCTTTTTAAAGGTTGATATGAATCTTTATAAGCAAAATTCATGGTTAAGTATATTTAGGGTAAGTCTGATAAGCCAGCCATTGTGAAGATAGTGAGTTAAGGGATAATCTAACTATTGCTCATAATTGATGTGTACCCTCAACATAAGTTTAATTCCCCACCTTATGCTAAAAGGATTTTCTACTGTAAGTGAAGTTATTGTATTCAGACTTTCTTAAATTTCTGTTGTGTTAGCTTCACTGTATCACTGTAGAAACGTCCATTTCAGAGGAACACAGGGTGGAACTGGACAAGTTAACCAAAAGGAGAAGTCTGGTTATGTTCTATATTTTTAAAAAAAAAAACAAATCAATGAGCACTGTGGCACTGGGTGACATGTTCTTTTATTACCATGAGCACACACACACACACACACACACACACACACACACACACACACACACACACACACACACACACACACACTGTAGTTTATTCTGACTCCCACACACTCAGCTGCCAGGAATCCTTGAGTTTTAAATATTTATGTCTTGAGTAGGAACCAATTCTGGACCCAAGACTGGGATTTTAAAATGCTCAGCTGGATTGAGGTCAGGTGACTCAGCTGGCAGTTGCTGTAAAAAAAAATGTAATTCCACTGTTTGGCTCATTGACAGAATATAATTAACGGACAGAGCGTCAAGCTCAATTGGCTGCTAAGTCTAATAGTATTGACTCTCATAGGGAAATAGGGAGCCTACCTCTGACTTATTTATTTATGATTTATGAACTCAGTAAACAGTTTCCTAATGAGTGTATGGTCTCAATCTCTAGTTTCAATCTTCTTCCATACAGCATGATGTTCATTTAGTAAATTATGGTCATGGAATACCTGGGAAAATATAGACTAGTTTTCCAGTCTTGGAAACACCTGGAAATTGATTAGAATGACCATGTCATGTCATTCTGGAAGATTTTAATTGTATTTTAGCACCTCACTCAGATCGCGATCAGGTTTACGACTGGGTGCATGTTTTGTTTGAAACTCGACTCTCTATCTCTCTGATACTTCAAAGCAAGTTTGCCTGATGTGGAGTGGAATGGACTTGTAGCAATCTTTTCAGGGTTGAGTCATCAATGTCACAGTTAGAGGAAAACTGCAGTGAACTGTGGTCAGTTCGCCAAAGACTGCAGCAGAACACTGCTGTGGAGAAAACAGCCAAGAACGCCTTGAAAGCGAGTTAAAGTGGATCACCCTATAAACGCTGACTACCTACCTGTAATGAACCTGAGACACATCATGAAGGAGGAATAAAACTGGGGTTAAATGTGTCAATAAACCTACCGGTAAAGTGTATGACCGTTTGTGAAGAAGTACTGTCCTGTTTTGTTTTTGTCTCCTGGAAAATTACTTCTTAAAAAGAGTTGGAACCTTGAAAATAGATGATAAAGCAAGGTATGCTTTAGGGTCCAGCTCAACACACCAAACTAAGATGAAACTGTCAAACTAGGCAGCGCTGATCAAATATGAATCCAGATTCTGTTACTGTGTTGACTGTTTCTCTCCTCAAATCTTGTCCGGTGTCTATTTCCTTAGTCATGACCTATTTATTTGTTTTCCTTTACACGATCATTTCATTATTTTGGTATTTCTTGATCCAGATTTCCAAACTCTAACTCTCTGGTCTATCCATTCCTGAGGCTTCCCAGGCATTTATCAGGGGTCTGCATCTTGTGGTGAACCCTCTGAGGCAGTGTGGGTGTTTGTGTCCTTGCTGTAGCTTCGCAGTTTAAATGCAAGTACTGTATTTTGCCATATTATTTGAGAAAATATGTGTGGGCCATGCAGAGCATACAGATGGACAGCAGAGAATTGAGTTATGCTGCAGGAGTAGTGAGAGAAGTTTCTGTTGACATTTGAAGTTGACAGTGAAAACATGTCTCAGAACATTGTCACTGACATGAATTCAAGACAAGCACAGCCACTTATTCTAAAGAAGAGGACTAAAAACACTTTTAGAGTCTTTCAAGGTATCAAGGTTCATTTATTTGTCATTTTACAACAAAGGGTTTCACAATAAAATGTGAGTTGTAGCCCATTCATGCAACACACACAGCATACATAAAAATATTTGAATTTGAATAGAATACATTAAAATCTAAATTAAGTGATATATACAGGTACTTATTGACTTATGGTGGTAGCACAGGCAAGTGACTGCCTGCTGAGCATTTCTGCTTGCCGTACCTCCGATGGTGCCATTGCGGGTTGCTGCAGGGTCATCAGCCGGGAGCCAACTTCATTGATGTTTCGCTCCATTAATCCCGGAACATCTCACGGTGGTGGAGGAACGGCAGGGACGTCTCCCAGCTGCCCCCTGCAGCTGACCCTAGGATCCTTGCTTTCCCCACGCCTGGTCCTTCCTTCTTAACCAAAGCCAGAAGCTTCCCTGCTCAGTCACCTCGGCCAGGTCTTTCAGAACCTTTTTGAGTTTGGGGCCTGTGACTCCCATGTTCCTTATGAAGCGCTGGGTGGATGCTCCCACAAACCCCTACAGCCGACTTCCACCGGGTAGCTGACAGCTGACCACCCAGCCTCTCTGCATTTGGCTGTGAGGTCGAGGTACCGGCCTTTTTTCCTCTCAAAGGCTGCCCCCATTCCTCCCTCCCACGGGACAGTGAGCTTTGCCAAGATTACTGTCCGGGCTGTGGCAGACCAGAGAATGATGTCTGGTCGAAGGTTGGTTGTGGTGATCTCTGTTGGAAACCTGAGCTGCCGATCGAGGTCCACTCTCAGGTTGCACTCACAACTGCCTGACAGGGCTGATCTCTGTGGCTGCGTGATGTTAGGGGCCCCTCCTCCCTCTCTGATGAAATGGATCGGCCGCCTTGATGTCTGTGTCTGCCGGAGACCTCCAGGATCTCCGGCAGCTTCCACAGGACTCGGTCATGGCGCCACCTGTACCGACCCTGGGTCAGTGCTGTTTTGCAGCTTGACAGGATGTGCTGCAGGCTCGGATTTGGGGCATTGCAGAGTTGGCAGCTCTCCTCTGAGCCATACCACAGACAGAGGTTGCTGGTGCTTGGGAGGGTGTCGTAGGTGGGCCTTATGAGGAAACTCAGCCTGGCTTAGGGGATCTTCCACATGTCGGCCCAACTTACGGTCCTGCTTATTACTCCTTCCCAGGTCATCCAGCGTCCTTGCTGGCGCTGGCTAAGGGCTTTGATCTGATAGTTCTCCTCCTCTGTCCTGACCACCTCGGAAATCACTAGCTCTTTCCTCTCCTTCCTTGTGGCTTTGGACCACATCTTTGGAGCAGTCCCCCACCCCAGGCCAGTTCTCCCTGACTGTGTCCTGCCAACAATCTCTTGGTGTTTCAGCCTGCTGATAGCCTGGTCGACTGCTAGTTCTGCCCTCCACTTGCGACCTGTTCGGACTGGGGCTTTGGTGTTCTGCACAGATGGGTCTGACGAGTCCCTCAGCTCTAGGACAAGCCTCACCTTCTCCTGTCTGTAGCCCAACATCCTCATCCTGGCCCAACTAAGGAGTTCTTCAAACCTCTTCATTAGCTGGTTGGTACGGGCTGCTGTTTGAAGAAGGGTGGTTACATCATCCATGTAACTCCGCAGGGCTGGCAGTCATTCGCCTGATTGTCCTCTCACCCCTCGGATCATCTGTCTCCCACCGATGAGAATGATTTCAAAGGCTGCTGTGAAGAGGATGGGAGAGACTGAGCAACCCATTGCGATGCCTTTCTGTCGTTGCATCCTGGGTTGTGTAACAAACAGTGAAGCTGTTAAAGTAATTGGAAATGAGGTTCCGAATGCTCGGTGGTATGTGAAAGAATTCTAGGGCAAAGGTGATTAGCTGATGGGGAATGGAACCATAGGCATTCTTCAGATCCAGCCAAACTACATGGAGGTCTTGTTTTTCCTGCTTGGCTGTCTGAATCTGCTCCCAGATCATGGTTGAGTGTTCCACACAATCGGGGAACCCTGGGACGCCTGCCTCCTGGCAACTGGTGTCAATGTAACAGTTGTTCAGGAGGTAGTTGGTTAAATGCTTGGCCACTACAGAAAAGAATATTTTCCCTTCCACGTTTAGAGGTGCAATGCCTCTAAACTGGTTGATGTTGCAGGAATTTGGTTCTTTTGGGATGAAGGTTGTCACGGCTCGGATCCATTCTGAGGGGATGTTCTTGGCCTTCCATGCTACTCTCATCAGCCTCCAGAGTAGCTTCAGCACCATGTGGCAGTTCTTATAAACCTTATAGGGCACGCCATTGGGACCTGGTGCAGAGGCAGACCTTGCCCTGTCTAGCCACTAGCTTAAGCCTAAGTATACATATAAATCTATATATAAATATACCCAGAAAGAATGTACATGCCTCAGGAAAGAATCTGCTCTGTAGTCTGGTGGAAAAGCAGTGGATACTTGTGTATCTGAGTGAACAGGCTGAGATTTTTGGGTGGAGGATCAAACAGGGTATATTTGAGTTTTTTGACTGACATGAGTGTCAGCCTGTCAGCGTCAGCACTCATCTAAATCTGACTCCGAGATAGTAACTGTTTCATATTGCCCCTTTCAAAAAACTCATAACTCCTTACATAACTATGTTTTTCTCCAGTCCAGTGAGAGGCTGCAGGAGAATGGTAGTTATCTCAAAACTAAAAGTATCAAATGTGTGACATCTAACAGTAAGTTGCAATTTGCAATATCACCACCAGATGCCACTGAATCCTACACACTGGACCTTTAAAGCAAATCTTGACTATTATTTCTGGTTAAAGCTGTTTAGTAACATTTTGGGGAATACACTGATCTGTGTTGTTTCTTAAAGTCAGATGATAAGATTTTTTTACGAATTACGGAACTAGTTTAATTTTTGGTGTTTAGGTGTTAGTTGATTGGTCTCGTACTCATAGCGCCCCCTTACTGAAAACAGGAAGTAAGCCTTGTGTGGCAATTGTCATCTGATTTAAGTCAGGTTTTCACAATGTGGTCTACACATGATGTTAGTGTATAACGCAACCGCAGCACGCATGACACGGATAACCTAGCTTAGCATAAAATCTGGAAGCAGGGATTCATTAAAATAATTCTTCTATAGACAGCATTGTTCTTAGATTGAATCCCAGTCATACATTTATTTTTTTCTGCTAACCATGTTCACTGTGGCTGCAGTTTCTGACAGTTATGCTCTGTGACAAGAGCTTCTGTGCACGATCAACCAAGACTCTTTCTCCCTCTCTGTACTTCACTGTCACTCCCTCTCTATTTCTCCATCCTCATTCTCTCTGCTCTCTCCATCTTTTTTCTTCCCTATTTTCTCCACCCCACCCACCTTCCTCATCCATCTTTCCTTTCATCTCTCTCAGTCTCTCTTGTTCCTTTTCTTTCTGCTCCCTCCTCCATATCCTTCCCTCATTCCCTCTCCTTTTTTATCATGCATCAACTGCTGCATCTGATGAGCACATCAGTCAAGGCCTGGCTAATGAAGTCCCTCTCCTTCGCCATTAGAGTGAAATAACTAATCTCTCCCTCTCTTTCACTCTCTCTCTCATTTAACTAAACCACTCTCTCTCCCCACTCACCTCCTCCATAATCCATCTCCTCCGCTCCCTCCTTCCTTCTCTTTTCTCTTCTCCTCAGTCCTCCCGAGCGTCACTTTCTCTCCGTCATTAAGGAGAGAAATAAGAGGGAGGCTGACTGAGGTAAAGGCTGCAGGTTGACCTGGTCATAAGAAGAGAGAGAAAAGGGAGATATTTTAAAAAAGGCTTGGATCACAACATCATAAACAAACAAACAAAAAGAATTAGCATATTTATAATTGGGTAAATGAAATGGCAGGGAAACCATGACCTCCAGAGTGTGACAAGGCTGACAAAGGTCACAAATACAAAAAATATCAAATAGTGAATGCTTATATTCATTGAAAACTCTTTGGCAGGATGTAAGCCCTTGAAGGTAAAAAATGAATCCTTTATGAAAAAAACTGAGTTCAGATGTTTAACCCTCCAGTACAACCCTGAATAAAACATATGTGTGTGCTGTAATATTGTTGCTGTAGTCATTCCTCTACTATGAATACAGATGTAATTAAGGTAAAAGCTCATAGCTTTTCTTAGTAATAACACATGCACATCATTAAATTGATCAAATCAGGCTGATTTGTTATTATTAAACGAACCTTGAACATTATTAGATTAATAAGTAGAGTGGATAATACTCATTTCATCTAATAGAATGTAACGGTTCATCACACATACACAAACTGTGTGTGGACATGCATGTGTTGCATTGTGTTTCACACTCTTTATTTGCAGGCTTTTGCCACCCTCAATGCATGTCTGCTAGGCATGTTGTGTATTTATTTTAAGAATAGGTTAGGCTACTAAGAAATATCATTAATTTGTATGTAATTGTGCCATCTTTTATTTAAAAAAAAGCTATTTTTTGTGTATATCCACATATATTATACTTTTTTTTAAGACAGGAAGACATACGAGACCAATGAGGCCAGGATTTCTTTATTTGTGATCTCATTTCTATTATTATTTTTATTTATCATATTAGACAGATAGAGTATAATATGGATAACATTAATTATGTCTCTCTTACTGTTTTTTCTTATATTTTTTCTTAACAATATTTTTGGGACTTTTATTGCCTTTAATCAATAGCGACAGCTAAGGAGTGATAAGAAATGGGCGAGAGAGAGAGAGCAAGGGGATGACACGCAACAAACTGCTGCAGATTGGAGTTGAATCCATGGCTGCTACAGCAAGAACCCAGCCCTGGCACATACAAGGTTGCCAGCTCCCCAAGGTAAACTACTTAGTTTTGGAACTACAGTTCCCATCATACTCAAGTGGGCAAACAGGACGTACAGTGTTGTAGTGGCTTGATGCCGCATTGGCTGACGGATTGTACGTCAGCCGCGCTGCCATATTGGTCCAGGCAACTTGCCATAACTCTCAAGACAAAACATGCCTGACAGCAGCTTTGGGCTATGCAAAAGGTCACACAATATTATATGTACAATTAAAATCTAATCTAATCTAATCTAATCTAATAATATAATATAATATAATAATTATATTCATTTTGTATTGCACTACAATGAAAATAAACTTTTATTCTATAATGTACATTGATGTTTTTTAGTAGTAATTCATGCTGCTTTTTATACCGTATTGTAAGAGGAAAAGGGCCGGTGCTGGCCATCTGGGTGCCCTACGCATAATTGCTTCATTGTGCCTGTATACTATCTATATAACCTTTTTAAATTTGAAACCATTATTATTACAATTATACACCTCCACCCATTCACATTTTGGTAACTTTACATAAAAAAAAAATCATGCTTAGCATTAGCATTAGCTGCCAGCAGTGCCTTGGATGTCTAAACATGGTGAGTAAACATCTGAAATTATTAGCATGGTCTCTTTTACATTATTTCTTAGCTGATAGGGTTTATCCTAAGAGATACCATTATCACTGAAAGGAGCGAGTCACATTGATTATAGCAATATGGGTACCACATCTGTTTGTTCAGACTTAACTGAGTTATGACACCGAGGAGGTAAGGTTCAAAAGCTTACAGGGATTCTTACTGCTGAAGCATACCATCATATAAAGAGGAAGAAGGAAGCGCTGCATGACTCTGGTGGTTGGTCAAACAGGTGCTCTTTAGTTAGGTCAGTGATCCAGGAAATCGTGTGTATAATGTCAAGTGATGCAGACAACCATAGAAAAAGACTAAGGCAATGGATGAATTAATGTACTGAATTTATTCCTCAAGCATGGGCAATAAAAACTGCAAATGCTGCAAAAGCACTTCCTGTACTGTCTGGCCCATGCTATTACTTTTGTGCCCTCTATGGGTCATGTCATGTATTGGCCTTTTTGGTGTCCGATGACCTCTGTCACAGGTGGGGTATGTAGTATATGTGGTGGAAACCAAGGCTGTCCTTGTCCAGGCTGTCTTCTGCTGTCTTTGGCTGTCCTCTCCATCCCCATTGTACAGACCCCATCCTACTGCATAGCTGTCGCCAAGTGGTACGGTCAGCAGCAGCCTCCAGGGTCATGTGGTCTGATTGTGCACTTCATCAAAGCATTCTTCATCTGGTCCTTGTTGCGCTTTTTCGGCCCTCCAGCTGAGCGCCAATGTAGCTGGCCTTATAATACTCTGAGGGGTAGCTGATACTGGGGCGTTCTTATCATGTGCCCCAGCCACTGTAGCTGGTGCTGCATGGCCTCAATACTTCTGCAATTGGTTTTAGTAAGTATTTCAGTGTGAGGCACACAATCACGCCAAGTAATTCCCAGAATGCGCTGGAGGCCGCTTATGTGGAATTGCTCCAAGGACTTGATGTGAAGGCTGTAGGTAACCCAAGCTTCACAGCTAAAGCCAGTTGCAGCTGGTGTACATGGACTGATTGTTTGTCAGTAGCTAATAAAGTGTTGATACATGTTGATTTGTTTTATTGCTCATGCTTGAAGAAGACATTTATTACAGTAATTTCATCTATAGACGGAGTGCCTGTCTATTTGTTGTCTGCATCACTTGACATTACACAAGATTTCCTGTATTGCTATTCTTTGCATACAATGATATATTAAACAATAATGAGCTTCTAGCTTTGTGTAAACAAGTTGTATTGTTTATACACACAGACACACACACACACACACACACACACACACACACACACACACACACACACACACCTGAATAAGGCCAGCTCCATAAAGGAATGGTTTCCCAAGTTTGGTATGGAGGAACTTGATTGATCTCAACCATATCCAACACCTTTGGGGACTGTCATCAGTCAAGTATGCGTGTTGCACATAGGGTGTGTTCATTTAGTGTCTCATTGGAAAACACTGCCCCATGTTGGATGATTTAATATGTGTAATGACAACAGATGTAGTGAAGTGAAAACAAGGAAAGGTATATGTATGGTGATTGGAACAGAATGCAGTCCAGTCACTGACAGGGAGGTGGACATGAGCCGAGGCTTTTCCACTAACTACTTGTTCAGCAGATAAAATCCCATGCCCCCACATCCACCCCGTGGTATTGACTCAACCTTGCGTGATGAGTGCCTTGATCCGCTCTCCCAACACATCAGCCTGTTCCCTCATGGCACCCATAACCAGCCCCCCCAATCCAACATTAGCACTTTTACCACGGCCCCATGAGTAATTCGCATTTATGCAAAACAGGACCACCAAATTAATGTCATGATCACTTAGCTGCGTGCTAAGGTTATGCTAATGTGCCATCTGAAACCTGGCGGCTTAATTTAATTTTTTTGTCCCCCCTTGCCCAGGATTGGCGCAGCTCACACAACGGGTGGACTCGTCCATTTAATGAATCTGCTTAAAATCCAATAAAGACTTTTCATAGCTCATCGAGCCTCCGTCACCATCTAGCACCATTATCCTGCGGCGTCACATCCACAAGTTGGTTTATACCACACAAAACCACCGGGGTCAGAGGAGGACTCACAGCGCATTCACAGTCAGTACATACAGTGTGTGGTGCTCTGAAGATGCAAGCTAAAGTTTATGGTCTGTTTTACTGATGTCTCTATCACCTTTTGACTGCATTGTCATCTAAAAGCTATTAAAAACACATTAGAGCCATAGTATTGCGCTGGGTGACTTATTACTTCATTGCACTGTGTGGTATATTCCTCAGTAGTGTAAACACTACTATAGAGATAAAAAACCTGCAGAGCTGTTTTAAGGCTATACTTTAGTGATCACCTAAATGTAAAAATATGACCGTGTTTCCTTATAGTTTTTGGAAAATAATGGCACACACTGGTATGGAGGAATAAACCGTACACACTTTGGTTACACAGGTAATATTTATTAAGAACAAGTTATTGTTGACTTTGGTCTCTTCAGGGTTGAATTATTGATATGTATTTGAATTTGATGAACATAAAAAAAAAACATGTCAGCATTAGTATTTATGGGAATGCTGGAAGAAACATAATCGAAGTGTGGTTCTGCTCCTGAAACTCTGCTATTAGGTTCAATTAAGAGTTAATACAATAGGAGCCAGATGGTGTCAATATGCTTCAAACAATGTGCTTGACTGATCATCGAACAACATCTGAAGACCCCTCACCCACACCTTTTCAACATCAGAATGCTGCATCTGTTAACTTTTTAAACTTTCCAAGCAGACAATCCAAGAAGCATGCCGACTGTCCACAGTGATTGGCCAGTTGTAAGCTCTCTCTTGATTCTTCACGAGTGCTTCAAGGTCCAGTGTGTAGGACTTAGTAACATATAGTGGTGTTATTGCAGATCGCAACTCCCTAGCTTCACTTCCTAGTGCAAAGGGGAAACTATGTAGACCACGGAACATGCAAAAAATACTACCTCCATTGAAAGCAACTTATGGCGTCTGTAGATAAAACAGCTAATTTTAAGGTTATAAAAACACAACGATTCTTAATTTCAGGTGATTATACACTAATAAAAACATAATATTATATTCCCACTCTGCAAAAAGATCCTCCTTAATGATACACACTCGACCTTTTAGTGTGCCACACCATGTTCTGTCTTGTCTTCAAGAAGGCTTTTCACTGCACTGCCCATTCGAGTGTGGCCTTTAGGATGTGGTACAAACGTGGAAACGAGTTTGCCTTTAGTTTCTTTCACCCCAGCCTTATGAAACGCTTGTTGTGTAGAGATTCTAAAATGAAAGAAGCAAGCAGGCCAACTTCCTTTGGTGTCTTATGGGCACTTTTCCATGATCGTGCAGTTGGAATTTAGTAGGTTACCATTTCTACATGAACTTTTGATCTCCTGTCGCTAACCCCCCGTTAATGAATGAGGCAGAATATCTATCTCGTCTCCCCTCTTTGACTGAGGAACTGTAGAGGAAAAAATGGTGCTCCCAATAGTAGGAATAAGTACTGCTTGTCATAATGCTTCTGTTTACATCTGAATGTTTCCATAGTGCTGCAAGTTTACACAGATGGTGAAATCCAGCAGTGAAAGGATCAATTATGATGCCATGCTGCAGTAACCAGTTTAATGCCAGCGCCATTGTGAGCAGATTTTGCATTATTGCAGTTTACATGTGTTGACCCAAAACCAGGTTTCTTAAGAATGTAATCCTCTGTGCATGTAAACATAGCCACTTGCCTACAGCTGAGGGCATTAGCGCTCAGCAAACATGTTTAACAAAAGCTCCAAATATTTCAACTCTCTACAGGAGAAACACGACCCGCATATCAAAAGGGTTTTTTGTGTGTGTTTTGTAGCCGCAGTCAGAAACGCGACCGGAGCATCTGCCAAACACTGCTGGCTGAAATCAAAAAGAGCTGCCTAGTGGACTCAGTCCTTTCCTCAAGTAAACAACATCTGCAGGCAGCAGCACCTTCTGTGGCCCCGTCCAGCTGGGGGCCTGGCCAGGTGAGGTTGAGAGGACCAGGGCCCTGTTGATGTCACCCAGTGGGAGAGAGCTCCTTCCTCACCAGCTGTGGAGCTAAAGCTGCCCGTATATCTGCTTGGTTTTTTTTGGTTTTTTTACTGGCTCTTTCTGCAAATAGAAGGGTCCTTTTGGTTCTATATCATGCGCAGGCATGGACAGAATTATGCATGATGTAGGACTCAGGTGTGTACAGTGTTTGGATCATACTATGCATACTGATAGACAGCTGAGTGGAGATTATGCACAGAGGTGTAGTGCTAATTGTTGAAGTACCAGAGCACACATATGACACAAGCACATCAGTGTACACGGTAAAGTTGTGGCTCGTTTCAAAGGTTATGCAACCACTGTTCCTACGGTGGCATACACACACTTTATTTACAGGTCAAACTGATAAGAACAACCAAAATGTCATGAATAATCCCTCATTGCACAGGAAGTGGGCCTGTAAACTGTGATGGATATGAACGAGACACAATTTGGGTAATCATTTTAGCATTTAGCCTCCACCTCAACCAGGGATATCAAAAGACTTGCCCCGGCCTGATGGGCAATGTAATACGTCCAGCGTGATCTGGGTCTACGTTTTAGAAACCTCTTAAATGAGATGCCTGAACCACCCAGGCCTCCTCCTGAATCTCACCTCTTGAGTGCCTGGTGTCTGGGCCTATATCTATTTAGCCCAGGAAGTAACATGGAACTGCCACAGTTAGGTCTTTTGCACCAACAAAGAACTATTCAGAGCATTTCAAGCAACAATAGACGGTTTTCCTTGGAAACCAAAGTGCGCATGTCATATTCTACAGGTTGTTGTGCATTGTGCAGCGCCCTATGTTATTGATGTTTCCAATTACTATGGTTCCACTCAAAACTGGTGGGAATGCAGGCAGGTTCACTAGATAGCAGGTTCCAAGAATCTTGAACTGGACTGGTTAAAGATGTAAAATTTATTTGGTGGAAACCTCAACAGCAGAAATAGAGGTTGGGTGAACTGTCAATGAGGCAGAAGGCCTTGGCGTGCTGAACCATGTTTGTGATAATTCTAGGCAGATTCGGTATCTATTTTGCAAACAGCTCATCTTGAAAGAGGTGCTTTTGTGAAATACCATTTGGTAATTTAGAGCTAATAGCATTTGTTCTAAAAATCTTCTAGTATTTCAAAGTGAAATATGAGCCAATTTTAATACATCAAGAACAATGTTGATTTGCACATTAGTAGGCAGGGGCAAAACTTAATCAAGGGAAAGCAAGGGGAACCTCTGTACTTGGAGGTATAAGAAAATTAGTCAAAAAAGTTCCTGCATTCTGTATGATGTCCTTGCTGTATATGAGGCCTACAGTAGATCAGGCACTGGGGCCAGAGAGCTATATGGCAGGGCCATAGGAGGTTAGTGAGTTCAGTTTATTTATCCCTGTGAGGAAACTCGTCCTCATCATTTGACCCAACCTAACTGTAACTGGGTAGTGGGCAGCCAGTCTCCCGCGTCTAGGGACCTACTCCTATTCAGGCTTCTTCAAGGGCAAGGACAGATCTCCTGAACAGGGCATGAAAACATTATTCCTAGACATGGCAATTGGGTGAGAAGGACCAGAGCAGGGCCTGGGGTAAAAGGGGCACTATCAGTAAATCTGTCACTACTGTCTTCTGTTGGGTGGCCAAATTGGAGGGCATTTCTGCTCCAGACAGTTGATAAACAACAACATGTGGAAAAAACATTTTGAAAGGGCACTTTGGTATGTAAAGTTCAATCCCTCCAAGGTGTTATTTTTATCTTATAAAGGTCATACTGAGGGAGAATCCTTGTTGAGGGAACCATTCTCTGCTCTTTGGGCTCTACATGAACACATACAGAAGAGCCTTTTCTATGTCATTAAATGCTGTGTTAATTTAATACTTATTACAATTAACCTTTAACTTATTTTCATTCAATTTCCACTAATGACCACTCTGTTAGTTTATCTTTTCTAAATCCTTTTTTCTCTTTCACTTTGACTGTGTGTTCATTTGACTTTGCCTGAAACAAAACAGAACCTATTTGTGGGAGCCTACAAAAGAGAAATAATTGAATTGGATAATTGGTGCTTGGAAAGCTGGCCTGCTCCAGCTGCCACTGATGAGATTTATTTCTCTAAAAATGTACAGTATAGCCTCAAGACTTATCAGGAGTGCAGCAACAGGACAAGACACAATAAAATGGTAGTTGCAGGCTTTCCCTTTTGTAATGTGACATATTTCAAACTGAAACAGAATATACAGATGGGGTATCATTTTGGGAATGTTGGCCTCCCCCCACATCTCCCCCACCCGCAGAGAGGGCCAGTGACCAATCGGTAGGAGTTGGGAGTGAGACCTACATTACATGATGCACCTTGCCTGTAATGTTGGTAATGGTTAAAATTGAGTGATACCATGTAGGCTAGGACAGGAAGGTGATGTATCATGCTACTTGTTAATGTTCAATTGTCCTATGGCTGAGGTGGACATTAAAGTGGACCAAGTCACACAGCCAAAAGGTCTAATTCAGTAACTATCAAGTTTATTTTTAATGAGAGTGTTACACTAAGCTAACTGAATCCCATCATATAAAACAGTGGGTATGTGGCTGTCCCAAGTCACATTTGGTACATATAGGGTAAAGAATGGGCCATCAAAGTTTTTTTTAGCATTTTACAGAAAATATAAATATATATAAATACTCTCCAGTATAATATAAATGCTAGTAATATAAATGCTTTTTAGCCATGCTAGCAGCTCAGCTCTAGGAATGGTTCACAACTTTAGCTAAACTCAGAATTACTCTGGTGTTAATGGTGATAATTTGCCAAGAAACTTCCAGATTGAATAGATGACACTCTAGTCTCACTTTGAGTTTGCAGTCAGGGGATTCAGACTGCCAAAAGTGAGCTTGAGTGGCTTTGATCATTACGAGCGTGAGAATCCCTGTTGCTGGCTCAAATGTAGTTATACAATTCCTTTTGCTACTCAGATCATCTGTTACACTTATGATTCTGTCCTCCCTCACACACAATTCCAGTTCTGCTCTTCCAAATCCGTGCCTGTGCGCTCTCCAATGTTGACTTGCACACTGAGTAGCGCTCAAATTTGTTTTGTACGCTCTCAAATCTTTTGACCTCAATATACTTCCATACTCCTTCAGCTAACACAGATCTCAGACACTGCACCTGGTAAAACTTGGTAAACTTGGGTGGTTATTTTATTCTCTTTTTAAGTTAAGTTTGAGCCTCCAGAGCTCATTACAATTTAAAATATAGCAGCTGTATATTTAGCTTAGTCAGTCCATCAGATGCTTCACTGATGGTGTGTGTTGGAGCCTACGGTACTGTCCATCAAACCCCCTTAAAATTAAAATTTCAATGCGAAAATGCAAAACATAAATCAGCTCTCTAATGTTGTGCATCCAAGTAGAGAATTGCACTTGTAAAGATTTAAAACTATCTTTGGAGGTGCCCATGTGCTGGGTGGAACTCTGCAGAAAGTGTAACAATGTAAAAAATTGACTTTGAGTACAGGAAGTAAATGAAGCCAGATCCATACACAACTTGAAATTCAATATAAAATGTATTTCTTTGGAAGAGAAGATTAAAAACACTACCAGTATAATTCTGTTGGCTTTTTACTCACACACATCAGGAATCCAGAGCTCAAATTAATCTTATGTTGGGACTTGTATATGAAAGTGAAATGGATAAGGCAATCATTCATTACACACCCCAGTCACAAGTATGAGAACATCTGAAACTGATAGTTAGTTAGTTAGTGCTTTGTATAAATACATCAATAACAGCAGAGGCTACTATAAACATGACTGAATCAATGATGTTCATCCAGTGTAATGGCAACCCATTTTTTGGGGGGTGGTCCATCTGGGCACAACTTTCCGCCAATGTGAGAAAAAAAAAAGTTCTCAAAATATTGGCTTACTACTGTTTCCTAGTGTCTCCCAACTCTTCAAAAAAGCTTAAATTCTATCATATTTGTTCTACTGTACAATGAGTACTTACTCTGTCTGTATGATGCATCCAGTGTGTACTACAGCTATCAACTGTCAATTGACTAAAAGATCCTCTCGAGAATAGTCTTTCTGGAACAATAATGTGTGTCTGATATGTTATTATTGTCAGTGTATGTGCACTGGTGGCTTTTCTACGTCACTCTGTAGAAGTTGCATACTGGGCCAGGACTGACATCCAAT
Source organism: Dicentrarchus labrax (assembly GCF_905237075.1). Lineage (NCBI taxonomy): Eukaryota > Metazoa > Chordata > Actinopteri > Moronidae > Dicentrarchus > Dicentrarchus labrax. Next base: position 2,124,526 of record NW_026136713.1, on the reverse strand, counting down.
TCAAAACTATTTGTGATATCACAAATCATATTTTCAATGAGCACAGAGAAACTTTCAGCAGATGAATGGGAAAACATCCTTCTAGTGTCAAACTCTGCACATACATCACTCTGTACAGTGAAGCTCAAACATCAGACAGTAGAAACAAGAAGAAACACTGTTTTCTGACTGGAGGGGACTTTGGAAGACCTGATCATCTTCAAGCCAAAGCCTTCCTGAAACAACACAAAAAATTTCTTCAGGTGGGTCAGCAGCTCCTTAGGAGAGGGTTGGCCACCTTTCATTGCCAGTTGGCTATTCATGAATATCAGATGATGTCACAAACGTATCCTCACCTGATGTCACTCACATTCTAATTTGTCTGCCGCCATGTTGAGTACCTGATTCGGCGAGATCGCTAAGTCTGTTGCAAGCGTTTAAGTATAACGGCGTTACTAACTAATCGCCAAATTTAATTAAAGATGATAACATACGAATCAGTATTAATTAAGCAATCAGTGTGAATTGGTTTATATACTGTGTCTAACAGCATGAGTGTAGTGTCAAATGTCAGTTTATCGTTCAATAAAAACGTGTTACAATATCTGGTAGAGATTCACATCAGTCGCTAACGTTAGCTGAGGAAATTGTTCAAGTTTAGAACCAGTTTAAGATTATAGCCCGTAAACACCACCATCTCTTTTAGTGTGTGTGCTTTTAATGGTTTTAGTGTAAATGAGTTAATGCCATAGCCTCCCCTCTGCTCTCCGTCCTGTAACGTTATTTACCACAGATATTATTCAAGTGCTCCTGAGACTGGTGACATTAGCAAGTGGTTAGCTAATCTGTTTACACAAAAACGTTGGCAGGCTAACGATGATATCTTTTGAAAGTAGCGTTTCTTTTCATGGCAGTCGAGGTGCGCAATGTTGTCTCTCGTAGCCATTTACTGTATCCATACGAATCCATAAATCGTAGCAAGCGAGCTAATGCTTGTCAGTACTGTCTATGCCGGTACTCGGTAGGTGCTCGAGATGGCGCTAGTAAGCTGGGAAAAGAGCGGATGACGTAAAAGGTCACGTGACTGATATTCATGAATAGCTCTCGCTCACACCTGACAGGTGGCACACCTCACCATTACCCCAAAATGACGGCTACATTATTTAACTCGGCCTCTGCTTTACCTCTGTAAGTCAGCCTGCTTAGCTTTCCCCTCGCCTTCCCTCTTGCCTTCATTAATGTTGGCTGTCTGCCCCTCCCACCTCTCTCCCTCCCCTACTCTCTCTCTCTCTCTTTCTCTCCCCCTCTCTCGCTCTCTCCTCTGTCTGCTTGGCCCCTTGTGAACTGTGTACAAATATAGATTAGTTTAGAAATTCATTAGCCCAGTCGTTATCTGTCATTGGCGTGCGCCACACCATAACAAGCCCCGAGGGGGGGTGAGGGAGGGAGGGGGTGCGTGTGGGGGTGCACACTCGCATTGGTGGCGAGATAAGCAATGAGTTCCTCTTTTTCAATGTGTCAAAGAGAGAGAAAGGGAGAGGAAGAAAGTTAATAAAGAGAGGGAGCGACAGAGGGAGAGATAGAGAGGAGCAGATAAAAATAGAGGGAGATAGATGCAGGGAGGAGGGGGAGAGGACGGCGGGATGGGGGATGTTGAGGTTAGGGAAACAGCAGGAGATGCCGACAGCATTTTTAACATCTGTTTATGCTCTGCAGATTTCGGAGTACACACACACATATCCCGGACAACATTTCCCAACATGCTACAGCGTCAGGAGACAGAGTGCGCTGACAGGCCAGCTGTTCCCTCATTGATATGTTTGGTTGTGTGTTACTTATGTGAGTCGGCATGTGGGTCTGACTTAGACTACCTTTGGGGACACATTTAAGACTAAAGACCAGTTAATTGGGGACAACTTGTTCAACTGGGGACTAATTGTTTTTATTGTTATTTGATGTTATGTTATGTAGCAATCCAAAATCTGCATGGGGTATTTTATTTTGAAAATTTACTGGATTCTCAGTGCTGTTTCTGTGTCTTACTTCCTGCCAATGAGATCTGCCCTGTGCTGCTTGATGGGTCATGTCTGCCATCAAAAATAGTTCAGCTGGGGCATCCTGATGGCTCACCTGGTAGAGCTGGTGCTCAATGTGCTGGGGATGGGTCCTTACTGCAGCGGCCATGGGTTTGAGTCCAACCTGTGGCCCTTTTCTGCATTTCGTCTGCTCTCTCTCCCTTTCATGTCTATCTACAACTGTCCAATCCAATAAAGGCAAAAAGCCCCAAAAAACATATTTAAAAATTATATTCTATTCTCTGTGGAGCAGAAATGAGAGACACTTCTGGGATGCGTCACTGCGCTTCACGAGCATTGTGTAGAACGGGCACCCGTGCATCTGGATGTTCTGAATGGAACTGCAGGACAGCAAAGTAAAACACGCATGACCATATGATGCTATGTAACATATGCAATGTATTTATACAAAGAATTAAATAAAACATACTAAATTCATTCATTTTGTGTATATTATTGTATGTAATTCATTAATTGTTAGTCTTGTTAATCTGTTCTCGTTGAATGAGAGAGCTAAGAAACGTTCGGTTTGAAATTGGCAAAAAATTTAAATATTTTAACACAACAGCATGTCTACCGTTTCTGGCGGCCTCACCGAATTCTATCATCTAGCGCAGGGGTCCCCAAACTACGGCCCCCGGGCCACATCCGGCCCGTCTAATCAACTGGAGTGGCCCGCTTAACAAACCCAAACAATCCCTCTAAACATGGCCTTTTATTTAAAATTGCATTTTCCTATAGAGCTTGGCAACGTGATGTCACCGTGTTCGCGCCGCAGTGTCGGGCGATCAAGCGTCAGGTGCGCGCGGGAGAGGAGAACGGAAGAAAGCCAGACAACAAAATGCCGAAACTGTTGGGGAAACGGAAAATAGATTCAGAGTGCAGAGTTTTTCAACAGCCGTGGACAGATGACTATTTTTTTGTCCAGTGCAAAGAAAAGGCAGTTTGTTTAATCTGCAAAGAGACAGTGACGGTGTTTAAAGAATTTAATATCCGCCGACACTATGAAACCCGCCATATGCTAGCTTGCCCAGCAGAGTACAATGCTACGCCAAACACAGGTGAACCTGTCATCCGTTCGGGCCAGCTTCAAGGTAACAACTGATTGCAAGCTGTGGAAAGTCGTTCAGTGATGGGGAGGAACGAGGTCTCACCTCCCCACTACAAGTCAACTGCCTGATTCACCAGCAAGCACTGTGCTGCAAAGTTCTGAAGTGGGAATCTGTCATGAAGGTGGTTGTGTCTTGCATAAACTTTATCAGAGCAAACGGAAGCAGCAAAGATATGCAGGCTAAAGCAGCTTAAATAAGGCGCCCTGAATTACATTTGCCAATTGGATGCTTGAGAGAATCAGCTGAGCTGTAAGCTGACTGTGTATATTTTCCCAATAGGAAGCTTAGGAGAAATCAGCTGAGCCATCCGCTTATGTGTTAACAATTAGCTGTGATCAGCTGATGTAGCTGGAATTGAGAGCTGAGCTTGACTTTGTGGCCTTCCTGAACTAACGCTGTGTTAATTTTTATTTCGGAGTCATAACTGTAACAATAATTTACATACGTATACGCGTCGACCTCGCCCATCCGTCCACATGCAACCCTCATAACTCACCCTCAATACAACCCAACTAAGCACAACCCGCAAAAGTATCCAAATAAACCAATCAATATCAAAGCTCTTGCCACTGCCTTGAAGAACCACCCAGATTGACAGTTCACCTAGGTTTACAGGTTGTGCCAAATTCCTCCTATATATGCAACAACTTACAGTCAGCCATCTCCGAGCCCAACATTGTTGATAAACTCCTGGATAAAGAAATCAAAGATACATTCATGATTGGTCAATTTCCCAGTCCGCTGTTCCCTACATTTGGAATCAGTCCAACCCACGTCGCCACCAGGAAATACTCCATAAAAAAGACTCACAGAAGTACTTAACAACAACTTCTATCACCACTCAGCCACCTAATCTATGCCATCCACACCATCCCACAAGGTCGATCCTTCTAATCACACCTCCTTTCCATAACCTCTTTTCAATTCAATTCAATTTAATTTTATTTGTATAGCGCCAAATCATAACAGAAGTTATCTCAGAACACTTTTCAAAATAGAGCAGGTCTAGACTGTATTCCTTATAAAATTATTTACAGAGACCCAACAGTTCCCACCATGAGCAAGCATTTGGCGACGGCAGCAAGGAAAAAACGTCCTTTTAAGAGGCAGAAACCTCAGAAAGACCACGGCTCTAGATGGGTGGCGGTCTGCCTCGACTAGTTGGGGTGAGAGTGAGAGAGAGAGAGAATTGGGTAAAGACAGAAGGACAGGGACAAAGGCAAAGGTACACAGCAACAATAGTAGCAACAACTACACTAATAGTAGTGACTGATGGTGATAATGATGCTAGACATGAAGAATATGATGACGACGACGACGATGACGACGACAACAACGATGGGGGACAATGAGCAGTGATTATAGTATAGTAACTGTAGTAATAATAATAGTAATAATACTAGTAATAATAATAATAACAATAATCAGTATTATTTGCAATGGGAGTCAAGCAGGAACATGGCATGAGGTACCACCAGGATCCATGAGAACCTGCGACACAAGAAAGCATGAGAACTCTAGGGAAGAAGTGAAGTTAGTAACATGCATTAATGGGACATGAATGTGTGCAGAAAGAGAGGGAGAGGATGAGAGGAGCTCAGTGCATCATGGGAAATCCCCCGATAGTCTAGGCCTATAGCAGCATAACTAAGGAATGGTTCAGGACTCAGCTGAGCCAAACCTAACTATAAGCTTTATCAAAGAGGAACGTCTTAAGAATACTCCTAAATGTGGAGAGGGTGTCTGCCTCCCGAACCACAACTGGAAGCTGGTTCCAGGAGCTTGGTAACTGAAGGCTCTGGCTCCTGTTCTACTTTTAGAGACTATAGGAAAGTAGCCCTGCATTCAGAGAGCGCAGTGTTCTAGTGGGGTAATAGGGTACTATGAGCTCTTTAAGATATGAAGGGGCTTGACCATGAAGTGTTTTGTAGGTGAGGAGGAGGATTTTAAATTCTATTCTGAATTTTACAGGGAGTCAGTGCAGAGTAGCTAATACAGGAGAGATGTGATCTCTTTTTCTAGTTCCTGTCAGTTCTCGTGCTGCAGCGTTCTGAATTATTTTAGCCATCTTAATGGACTTATTGGGGCAACCTGATAATAAGGATCTTCAGTAATCCAGCCTAGAAGTAAGAAATGCATGGATTAGTTTTCCTGCATCCGTCTGTGACAGGATGTGCCTGATTTTTGCAATGTTACGGAAATGAAAAAAGGCAGTCTTGGAGGTTTGCTTTATGTGGATGAGGAGGTGGGTGTGGTTTGCACTCAGCTGGTACCCATGGAGTAATCACACTTACCTCTTTTAAGGCAGTAAAGTAAGGTAGTCTGCTGGATCTCAAGGCCGACATACATGACAGAGGAGACACAACCGGAGCAGACCTTAATGGACTTTTGGAAACAGGCTAAGTTGTGTGTTAATTCTGTGTGCGGCTGAGAAAAGAATAAAGCTGTCTTCCTCAATAATCCCTGTTGTTGGTCTGTGTGCTGGGAGAACCCTCTGTAGTAGCGAGTCTTGCTACAGTGGGAATTTAAGGACATATCCTGATTGAAGATAATCAGATTCCTGACAGTGGTGCTGGAGGCCAAGGTAATACCATCTAGAGTAACTATATCTTTAGACAGTGTGTCTCCGAGGTGATGGGGGCAAGTACGAGTTTAGCATCAGAAAATTGCACTTTGCAGATTTTATGTCCTTAAGAAATGTTTTTAACTTAGAGAACTGATTAATTTCATCGGGCTTGATCGACAGATATAACTGGGTATCATCTGCATAACAGTGAAAGTTAATGTAGTGATTCATAATAATGTTGCCTAAGGGAAGCATATAAAACGTGAATAGAATTGGTCCAAGCACAGAACGTTGTGGAACTCCATGACTAACTTGTCAAGTGTTTATGGAGGATTCATCGTTAACGTGTACAAACTGAGAACGATCTGATAAATATGACTTAAACCAGCTTAGTGCGGTTTCTTTAATGCCGATTTGATGCTCAAGTCTCTGTAAAAGAATATTATGGTCTGGTGTCAAATGTGGCTCTAAGATCCAGTAATACAAGTACAGAGAAGTCCATTGTCGGCAGCAATTAAAAGGTCGTTATCCTGACTGAAAATCCTCGAATAAGCTGGTGCTATGTAGAAAGTCACGCAACTGCTTGACATCTACTTTCTTCAGAATTTTAGAGAGGAAGGGGAGGTTAGAAATTGGCCTATAGTTGGCTAAAACCCCTGGGTCAAGAGTGGGCTTTTTAAGAAGGGGTTTAATTACAGCTACTTTAAAGGACTGTGGTACATATCCTGACAATAAAGACAGATTGATCATATCCAGTAAAGAAGTGCCAATTAGGGGTACGACTTCTTTAAGCAGCCTAGTTGGGATGGGGTCTAACAGACAGTTTGATGGCTTCGATGTAGAAATTATTGAAGTTAGTTGATGAAGATCGATAGCAGACAAACAGTCTAAATATATATCTGAGTTTACATTTGTGAAAGTTCCTGAACTTTGAGAGACATTGATACCTTTTAAAGGCATTTGGTTATTAATTTTGTCTTTAAGAATTTTATCATAAAAGAAGCTCGTAAAGTCGTTGCTACTGAGGGTTGTGGGGATACGTGGCTCAATAGAGGAGGGCCTTTCTATATGTTTTAAGACTATCTGGCCAAATTGAGTGATATTCTCATACTAATACTCTTCTGTCCCATCCCTCCACGAACACGCCACACCGGACGATGCATGTAAAACGGAGCTAAAATTATGGCCCCAGCTCCTCCCACTATGGAACAGCATTTCATTATTTTACAACCACAACCACATCACTAAGCCAAAACACATCCAGCTATTCACAGACGCAGCACCTCCCATCGAAGCTGCTACTCTGGTGGATTTTCAGCCAAACGGCCATTCGAATTGTCATCCCTCTCTTCTGCCATCTGTGAAACGTACCCGTAACCATAGCAGCTATTGTTTGGGGACACAAATCGTCCAAAAAAAATCACCACCACCATCCGACACCATAAAAAAGGGTCCCACTGCCTTGATGTAATGCAGTTCAAACGGAAGCTCACCCTAGCTTCAGCCCAGCATCGGTTCATTACCCGAGCCAAAAACAATCACCAAATACTCTTTCGCTCTTCGTTACAGAAATTCAGACAATAATTGGCACTAGCCTCCGACGCCGTTCCGGTTCCAGTCCACCCGTCTTCAGGCACCATCTTCTACTAACTCCCCAGATGGACAATCTGGTTACTGTTTTCTTTCACCCAATGTGCTTGCACCCCTCAGCTTCATCCCGTTCCCCGATCCATCATTAAGATTATCGTACCCACACGAAACCGGTTTTGTCACTTCCTGGCAAATCCCGTCTAAATCAAGAGTGTCCCCAGAGCTGTACTCGGGGCGTTCCCTCTGCATTAGAGCCACCCCGACTGCTTCCAGGCAGGGAATCCCAGATAACGTCACTAAACTACTCGGCAGATGTTCTTCTCGAGCATATCTCATTACATCTGTAACGACCTAAACGATATCAAAGACGCCATGCTTGCGAGTCGATTCAAAGTTTATTTTTGGGGATCTCTACGAGAGATACGAATAGACGGTTTCCCCACTCAGAGTCTCACAACCTACTCGGTTCCCTGTAGACTTGTCTCTGTACTTGTATTGTTAGATCTAAGTGCTGCATTTGACACCATCATATTACAGAGAATTGAGCATCTAATTGGCATTAACCTGTTGTTATGTCAACGGCCCGTATGCGGACCCATGTTGTTTACATTCCGCCATGTTGCTTTTAGTACCCATACCATACATCATTGGAAAGCTTAGAATCTCGTCTATTTATTCATCAAAACGCTTTTTGGATACAATCACAACAGCAGGCACAATCGGCCTAGCAAGCGAAGAATCCTAAAATTGAGCCAACTCACCCAAGAAGCCTCATTGTAATCCTGAAATCAGTAATAATCCAACAAAAACAGTCCTGTTTCATTGCCTAAGGTCCAATATATCCACTCCAGTAAGATTTATTGTCCATCTACATGAGCACATAGATAAATGCCCATGAACAGCTATTGCATTATTTGAAATCAGCCGGTCGTTGTGTGTGATTTTTCGCTTTTCCTTTGTGAAAACTACATTTCCAATGCATACAGCTCTGATACCATGATCCCAAAGTGGCCGCCGGACTCTAAACTTTTGATTGACACCTCATTTGACCCAATACGAGCTTCCATGCCATCTCCACAGCCTTCAATAGCCAATGAGTGCCCGCTTGATAAGGAAGTTCCAGCCCCTCTTCTATTGTGTACGGGTCAACCAATTGTAACTGAGTCTGCCGATGACTGGCGTGTCATGTAGCCAATTAAATTCTGAGCACGATCATATGCAAATTCAATGAACACACAGACGTACGAAGGCGTGCCTTAGCTAATTCATCTGTTGAGAGCAGGAAGCTCGTGCGTTAGTGCGTAAAAGTATTTAAAAAAGAATTTCACAGGCGATATCTTTCTTTCTATTTTCTTGACTTTGTTGACTTGGCTGGCGGAGAATTTGATTTGGCCACCATGGCAAATTTTGATCCAAAACACCTCAAATCCATCCAACAAATTGTTGAGTACTGCACCAGGTCGAGTGATGAGTCTGCCGGTGAAGAATCAGAGATTGACAGCCCACCGGACTCTCATGACTCTGAAGCCGAGGAGATGTTTGTCGAGGGCCAAGATATTCTTCTGGACAAGTAAGTATATTATAACTTATATATATATAATATAATAATAATAAGATAAGATAAGATATTCCTTTATTTGTCCCACAATGGGGAAATAACAAATATATATAAATATATATATATAAATGATTGAACATTTTTGTCTACTTTGTAAATGACTTACACAAAAAAATATTTCTTCATTTCAAATAACAGACAAATCTCAGATCAAGAGTCAGATGAGGAGTGGGAGCCTGATACCTCCTCTGCCAGTAAGCGGAGTAGAGTGGAGCAGCAGGAGAGCAGCTCTTCAGAAGAGGAGCCCCACGCCCCAACTCCCCAGAGAGGTAGAGGACGGGGGGGAACAAGAGGGAGAAGCAGCAGAGGAAGAGGCAGGAGAGGAAGAAGAGGAGGAGGCGGTGATGGCAGCAGCATCAGCGGTCAACCTGGGAGGTCCACCATCCCAGCTGGAGGGAGATGGAATGATGTAGACACCCCAGACATCACGCCACCACAGCCTACCTTCAGACCCAGCAATGCACCTGGACCCCGTCTCATCCTCACAGCTTCATACACCCCCCTAGAGCTTTTTCAGTTGTTTTTTACCAAGCTGGTGTTACAAACAATAGTTGAGAACACCAATATACATGGCTCCACACACCATTCTTCAGCGACCCATCCCTGGTCTGACATCACGCTGCAGGACATGCTTTCATTCATGGCCCTGATTATTTACATGGGTGTGGTGAAGTGCTGTTGCTTCACCGATTACTGGTGAGGGGGGAACCTTTGCCATTCGCAAAACGGGTTATGACTGGAAGGAAGTTCCTCATGATGAACCAGGCCCTTCATCTGAGCAGCCCAGCAGTAGATGATGCTAATGAGCAGAAGAAAGGCACAGCAGCCTATGACCGCCTCTGCAAAATAAAGCCACTCTACAATGAGATCAGGGAAGCCTGCAAGAGGAACAACCACCCTGACCAGGAAATTTCCATCAATGAGAGGATGGTTGCCTCCAAAGCCCGTACTGGCTTGAAGCAGTACATGAAAAACAAACCAGTGAAGTGGGGGTACAAGCTCTTTGTTTTGGCAGAGTCCAAGACCGGCTACACATGGGACTTTTTTGTGTATGAGGGAGGTCCCAGGGAAACACTGGCATGGGACTCAGTTATGAGTCGGTGATGGAGCTGATGGACACACAGTTGCTTGGCACTGGCTACAAGCTGTATGTAGATCATTTCTACACAAGTCCTGTCCTTTTCCAGGACCTCCTCCTCCAGAAGAGGATCTGGGCGTGTGGAACCATCCGCACCGACAGAATTGGCTTTCCAAAGACAAAAGACCACAGCCTGGATTCCAAATCTCCCCGTGGCAGCATACGCTGGATGAGGAAGGACTCCCTCCTTTTCGTCCAGTGGCGAGACATGAGGGATGTCTCCATGTGTTCAGCACTCCACACAGCCCATTCAGGAGACAAGGTGCGAAGGAGGGTGAAAGGTGCAAATGGGCAGTGGATGGTGAAGGACATCTCGGTGCCACCATGTGTGAAAGACTACAACAGGTACATACTACATATTCTTTTATGTTTTACACTCTTTGAAATGTAATAATTTGTTTGCTTGATATATTTATGTTTTGGTATATTTTTCTCAATGTTGTCTATTTTTCTATATATCCAGGTGCATTGGTGGAGTGGACCTGTCAGATGCCCTGATAGGGTACTACAAGGTCCTACACAAGACCCAGAGGTGGTACAAAACTTTTTTTTATCACTTCATGGACATTGCCATTGTGATCGCCTTCCTCCTGCACAAAGCCATCGCCAGTGGAAAAGGAGAGAAGCCACTGAACCAGAAAGCTTTCAGGGAGACCCTCGCCGAGCAGCTGGCACAGGTGGGCTCTCCTTCCACAGCCAGACCTGTACCACCACCTCCTCCAGCCAGAGCACACCACAGGCCAGTGTACATCACTGGGCACAGCACAAATGGACGGCTGAAGTGCAGGCAGTGCCATGCAAAGACACCACTGAAGTGTGCCTCCTGTGATCATCCTGTGCCTTTGTGCTTGGTGGTTGGGCGGGACTGCTACAATGCAGGGCATGTTGCTAATAACCTGTCAGGAGGTTATAAGGACACAGAGGGACAGTCTTGGCTCAGGGACTTTGTATATAGTTTTTGTAAATTGTTCATGATTGTTGTGTGTTAAGTTTGCTGTGTTTTATTTTATGCACAAAAATCACTTTTTTATTTCCAAAAAATTCAAGTTCAGAAAGACATAATATGCACAAAGTTCAATAAAACACAAAAAAATGTGTTTACACTTCACTTAGTCTGTGTCATTACTACTGACAGAGCTATCCTATCCCATACCCATATTCACTGAGTGTCACCTTTCATTAGAGCCCAAGATGTAACCTGTAAGTCAAAGCGTTCAAAAGTTATGACCTTTTTATCCAAGGTCCGTAACCATGGTTACCAAGGGTCCCTTTGGGGTCTCCAAATGGCAGTTTGAAAACACCTGGTGGTGCCCTTAGAAAAACCTGTGTAATATGTTCATTTTTTGTGATTTTGTTCTAAAATTTGAACCTGAACTTGGTAACACTTGATACTATGCTCCTATTGTGTTTTCCAGCTTATACCTCACATCTATAGGTCATCTCCAGCCATCTGTTTGTACAAAATAATTCAGGCGGAATTTATATCCTTCAAAGGCAGTATGTTCACACCACAATTACTCAGTGCCAGAAGCACATAGAGTGATCCTGACTGTTTTGCTAAACAATGCAGAGCGTTATCTTTTGAATGAGACCAAAACCATGCATATACTGCAAATGGTTGAAGAATAGCTTTTAATTGACTTTGGGTATGTTGTTTTTAGACGTTTTTAGGTAATTTTACATACATGGTAAGGGGTTAAAGGATCCGCACTAAGCTGGGTTAAATCCTTTTATTTATCAGCTCATTCTCAGTTTGTACATGTTAACCATGAATCCTCCATAAACACTAAAGTTAGTCATGGAGTTCCACAAGGTTCTGTGCTTGGTCTAATTCTATTCCCTTTATATATGCTTCCCTTTGGGCAACATTATTAGGAATTACTCCATTAACTTTCAGTGTTATGCAGATTATACCCAGTTATATCTGTCAATCAAGCCTGATAAAATTAATCAATTATCTAAATTGGATGAGCTGCAATTTTCTGATGTTAAACTCAGAAAAAAAATGAAGTTCTTCTACTTGGCCCCAAACACATCCGAGACTCACTGTCTAAAGATATAGTTACTCTAGATGGTATTACCTTGGCCTCCAGCACCTCTGTCAGGAATCTTGGAGTTATCTTCAATCAGGATATGTCCTTTAACTCCCACACTTGCGTAACATTGCAAAAATCGGAGACATCCTGTCACAGACGGATGCAGAAAAAATAGTTCATGCATTTGTTACTTCTAGGCTAGATTACTGCAACTCCTTTCAATTCAATTCAATTTTATTTGTATAGCGCCAATTCATAACAGAAGTTATCTCAGGACACTTTTCAAATAGAGCAGGTCTAGACCGAACTCTTTAACATTAATTACAGAGACCCAACAGTACCACCATGAGCAAGCACTTGGCACAAGGGCAAGGAAAAACTGCCTGTTAAAAGGCAGAAACCTAGGACAGATCCTCCGGCTCTAGGTGGGTGGTCGTCTGTCTCGACCAGTTGGGGTGAGAGAGAGAGAGAGAGAGAGAGAGAGAGAGAGAGCGACAGACAGACAGACAGACGCACAGCAACAACAGTATTGGCAATGGCAGTCAAGCAGGACCATGGCAGGAGGCTCCACCAGGATCCACGAGAACCTGCGAGACGAGAAAGCACAAGAACTCCGGGAAGAAGTGGAGTTAGTAACATGCATTAAAGGGACATGAATGAGTGCAGAAAGAGAGAGGAAGAGAGTAGCTCAGTGCACCATGGGAAATCCCCCGATAGTCTAGGCCTATAGCAGCATAACTAAGGGATGGTTCAGGACTCACCTGATCCAGCCCTAACTATAAGCTTTATCAAAGAGGAATGTCTTAAGCCTACTCTTGAATGTGGTGAGGGTGTCTGCCTCCCGAACCACAACTGGAAGCTGGTTCCACAGGAGAGGAGCTTGGTAACTGAAGGCTCTGGCTCCTGTTCTACTTTTAGAGACTATAGGAACCACAAGTAGCCCAGCATTCAGAGAACGTAGTGTTCTAGTGGGGTAATAGGGTACTATGAGCTCTTTAAGATATGAAGGGGCCTGACCATGAAGAGCTTTATAGGTGAGGAGGAGTATTTTAAATTCAATTCTACATTTTATAGGGAGCCAATGCAGAGTAGCTAGTACAGGAGAGATGTGATCTCTTTTTCTAGTTCCTGTCAGTACTCGTGCTGCAGCGTTCTGAATTAATTGGAGCGTTTTAATGGACTTATTGGGGCAACCTGATAATAAAGAGTTGCAGTAATCCAGCCTTGAAGTAACAAATGCAACTCCTTATGATCAGGTTGCCCCAATAAGTCCATTAAGATGCTCCAATTAATTCAGAACGCTGCAGCACGAATACTGACAGGAACTAGGAAAAGAGATCATATTTCTCCTGTATTAGCCTCTCTGCTCTGGCTCCCTATAAAAAAAAAAAAATCTACAAAGCTCTTCATGGTCAGGCCCCTTTATATCTTAAAGATATAAAATAGTACCCTATTACCCCACTAGAACACTGCACTCTCTGCATGCAGGGCTTCTTATGGTTCATATCGTCTCTAAAAGTAGAACAGGAGCCAGAGCCTTCAGTTACCAAGCTCCTCTCCTGTGGAACCAGCTTCCAGTTGTGGTTCGGGAGGCAGACACCCTCTCCACATTTAAGAGTAGGCTTAAGACGTTCCTCTTTGATTAAGCTTATAGTTAGGGCTGGATCAGGTGAGTCCTGAACCATCCCTTAGATATGCTGCTCTAGGCCTATCGGGGGATTTCCCATGATGCACTGAGCTCCTTGTTGTTGCTATGCACCTTTGTCTCTGTCTCTGTCTCTGTCCTTCTGTCTTTACCTCTCTCTCTCTCTCTCTCACTTACCCCAACTGGTCAAGTCGAATGGCCACCCACCTAGAACCAGAGTTTGTCCGAGGTTTCTGCCTCTTTAAAGGAAGTTTCTCCTTGCCGCTGTCGCCAAGTGCTTGCTCATGGTGGGAACTGTTGGGTCTCTGTAAATCATTTTATAATGGATAAGAGAGAAAGAGATAACTTCTGTTTTTAATTGGCGCTATACAAATAAAATTGAATTGAAATTTAATTCCCTCTTACCATTTCGCTGAACCCCTCCGTCCATTCAGCCATCTGCCAATAAACCCACCTTTCTTCCATCCGTTAATCCCTCGGGCCACGGTTTGTTGTTCTTTCTGCAGTTTAGTAATTAATCATCTAAATATTTTGTTTTTTTACTCCATCAGTTGGCTGGACTCTGTGAGCAAACTCTTAATTGGGCCTCAAGGAGAAGAGAAAAATTACATTTTTGGAGATCGTACTTCTATGACTCCGTCTTCAGCTCTTTGCACAGGCGTGATTGTAAGGGTAGTTATTAAGTTGCAGAGTGCTACAGCACTTCACAGCCGGAGCCGCAAAAAACACTCTAAGTAATCGAAGTAAAACCTGCATGTGCAGCGCAGTAATGTGCAAAATGTAACTTTTGTTGTAGCAGAATCAAATGTATTTGTACAGCATGCATTTAATGTTGTAGTGGAGACAAACAAGAGGAATGAAAGAGGATGATGCTCAATTAAAGTTGTTTACCACATTAGAATCCTGTGAGTTTATGGTGCGCATCTGATTCTGCTTATAAATGGAACAGGCTGTGCTGCACTTTGAAATGACTTCTTTAAAATAAATTAATTCCTGCTTCCCCTCAACAACTTTAAACCACTGCTCTCTCATATTGTTTATAATGCTTGTGATTAGTTTTTAATGTGACCCTGTATGTTGCTGCCTGGTTGTATTGTGCTTTTGTCACTGTTTTCTTGCTCTTTTGTGATCTCACTCTATATTAGTGCTGACTGAACAAATGCACTCCTTTATTTTACCATAGATTTATCACCATTCCATTCTGCGTAAAGTCAATCTGGGAAAAAGAAGTGACAATTTTCTTAAAGGGGCCATATTATGCAAAATGCATTTTTCTAATGTTTGTACACACATATTCGGGTATATGGGTGGCCTACCAACACAGAAACTGTGTAAAAAATCAACTCAGTCCTTTTTTAGTGGGCGGGCCATGTCAGAAGACCTCAGCTCAAACGCTCTGACCTTCAGATTTTGCCCCTCTTGTAAAGTAACAGAGCCATTTGCATAGCACCACCTCCCCTCTGACTAACCACCTCCCATGGACAAGAGCTGCTTTTGCTGTTTATCATGTTTGGCCTGCAAGCCCTGGCTGTTCCTAAAAGCCTGGGGCTAAGTGCCCCAGCTGCCCTGATGTTTGCTACACGGACCAGCACAGAAGTCTGCATGTCCTCCCATCATCAGAGGAAGATACATACTTTATTTTGGATTGTTTATTTATTTTTGAAATGGGACTGAAATGTTCCCACAAGGACTGCAACTACTTTCTCAAAAGAGTACCAGCTCATGGACCGATACGGACCGTCTTGTCACCCAACCTCTCATTTAGAAGCTGTAAGTTTTTCTCTATTTAATGTTGTTTTACTGTTTATTGTGTAGGTTAGCCTGCTGGACTTGGCATTAACATGCTGTGCAGCTATTGTGGCTAACATTGTAGTCACACAGGCTGGGCCGATGTCGGACTTTATGTTGTAATATGAGGGACAGTCAGAAGCTGTGTGACCGTTAAGAAGCTGAAAATACCAGGAGTAGTAGTTTGGAGGCTGGTGGTTGTTTTTCATGTGGCTTTTTGTGTAACTTTGTACTGATGTGTTAACATTAGCTCAGCCAGCTAAAGACAGAGCTATGTGTAAGGCAAAAATGTTCAAACTGCAGGAATTTATTTGTTTAGTAAGGCTGTGTAACCTTTAGTAGCACCGAGAAGCTGAAGAAGAAGATGAAGAGAAGATGATGAGAAGATGCTGAGGATGTTTTATGAGTCTGTTGTGGCCAGTGCGATCTTCTTCACTGTCACATGCTGGGGCAGTGGGCTGAAGGTCGCAGACACTAACAGACTAAATTAACTTATCAAGAGGGCCGGTGATGCCGTGGGGGAGGAATTGGACACCCTGACAACCGTGGCAGAGAGGAGGATGCTGTCCAGGCTAAAGTTTATCTTGGACAATGTCTCACACCCTCTCTATGACACGTTGGCCCAGCAGAGGAGCACCTTCAGCAGAAGACTCCTCTCACCCAGATGCACCACAGAGCGCCACAGGAAATCATTTCTACCTGTGGTCATCAAACTCTATAACGCCTCCCTCAGAGAGTCAGACACCCCCTCTCTGTGATCTGACTCATACACGGACAATCACTGTTGCGCTTTTTGCACATTCTAAACTGTACATTTTACCTTTATATACACTACCAGTCAAACGTTTGGACACACCTTCTCATTTAATGGTTTTTCTTTATTTTCATGACTATTTACATTGTAGATTCTCACTGAAGGCATCAAAACTATGAATGAACGCATGGAATTATGTAGTAAACAAAAAAGTGTGAAATAACTCTAAATATGTTTCATATTTTAGATTCCTCAAAGTAGCCACCCTTTGCTTTGTTGACAGCGCTGCAAACCCTTGGCCTTCTCTCAATGAGCTTCATGATGTAGTCACCTGAAATGGTTTTCACTTCACAGGTGTGCCTTGTCAGGATTCATTTGTGGAATTTCTTGCCTTCTTAATGGGGTTGGGACCATCAGTTGTGTTGTGCAGAAGTCAGGTTGGTACACAGCTGACAGCCCTATTTGACAACTGTTAGAATTCATATTATGGTAAGAACCAATCAGCTAAGTTAAGAGAAATGACAGTCCATCATTACTTTAAGAACTGAAGGTAAGTCAGTCCGGAAAATTGCAAAAACTTTGAATGTGTCCCCAAGTTCAGTCGCAAAAAACATCAAGCGCTACGACGAAACTGGCTCACATGAGGACCAACCCAGGAAAGGAAGACCAAGAGTCACCTCTGCTGCTGAGGATAAGTTCATCTGGGTCACCAGCCTCAGAAATCGCAAGTTAACAGCACCTCAGATTAGAGCCCAGAATAATGCCACACACATCTCTACATCAACTGTTCAGAGGAGACAGGCCTTTATGGTCAAATAGCTGCTGAAAATCACTACTAAGGAAAAGCAGCAAGCAGAAGAGATTTGTTTGGGCCAAGAAACACAAGGAATGGACATTAGACCAGTGGAAATCTGTGCTTTGGTCTGATGAGTCCAAATTTGAGATCTTTGGTTCCACCCGCCGTGTCTTCGTGCGACGCAGAAAAGGTAAACGGATGGTCTCTACATGCATGGATCCCACCGTGAAGCATGGAGGAGGAGGTGTGATGGTGTGGGGGTGCTTTGCTGGTGACACTGTTGGGGATTTATTCCAAATTGAAGGCACACTGAACCAGCATGGCTACCACAGCATCCTGCAGCATCATGCCATCCCATCCGGTTTGCGTTTAGTTGGACCATCATTTATTTTTCAACAGGACAATGACCCCAAACACACCTCCAGGCTATGTAAGGGCTATTTGACCAAGAAGGAGAGTGATGGAGTGCTGCGCCAGATGATCTGGCCTCCACAGTCACCTGACCTAAACCCAATCGAGATGGTTTGGGATGAGATGGACCGCAGAGTGAAAGCAAAAGGGCCAACAAGTGCTCAGCATCTCTGGGAACTCCTTCAAGACTGTTGGAAAACCATTTCAGGTGACTACCTCATGAAGCTCATCGAGAGAATGCCAAGAGTGTGCATAGCAGTAATCAAAGCAAAGGGTGGCTACTTTGAAGAATCTAAAATATAAAACATGTTTTTTTGATGCCTTCAGTGAGAATCTACAATGTAAATAGTCATGAAAATAAAGAAAAACCATTAAATGAGAAGGTGTGTCCAAACATTTGACTGGTAGTGTATATATATATTTATATATATTCTTAATATATTATATGATCTGGAGTATGTGATTAAAGTAATTTCCCCCTGGGATTATTAAAGTATTTCTGATTCTGAAGCTATAGTAGCTCACTGCTGTTGGTGAAGTAAAACCATGACTAATGTAAACCGTTAGAGTTAATGCAGTTACAGTAATAGATTACTGAGGAGTATTACTAAGTCTGATGTTGGACTTTATATATTTATATATATATATATATATCTCGAGCAGGGCCGCCTTAACCTAATGTTAGGCCCCCGGGGCTGAGAGGTTTTGTAGGCCCCCCATCCCCTCGATTTATAGAGTCTCATTTTAAAAAAGTGTAATATCTAGGTAATCTACATCATAAAATGCATTAGTTTCTTTCGAGACATACAACAGTGAGTTTTCCCTCTTCGAGCCAGAAAACACCATAATATTGTTATTAACATATCACTGAGCCCACTTGAGCATAAACACAAGACACTTTATTTAAAAACCACACACAGCAACTTATGGTGATAATAAAACCAAAATGTGCGAAAGTATGATTTCAAACGATATGAAAAACAACCCACACCAACCATCACCTGTCTGCACAAACATTGATAATAACTGATAACAGCATAAGCAAAGAACAGAAACAGATCAAAGTAGGAGCCTCTTCTCTGGCCTCAGCGGGCCCTGTGAACCAATCACATGCACCTGCACCTGCACAGACACACAAACACACTCCATTCAGGACCATGGATAGCAACATGGCCTAATGCCAGGTACCAAAAAGGTCACTGTTATATGGGTCATCTTCATCATCATTTACAGGGAGAGGCTCTCCTCCTAACTGGTTTGCGGCCTGGTCCTCTCTCTGGGGCTCGTGTGCTCCGCCCTCCTCCTCCCCTCCATTGCTACGGGCGGTCCCCTGCTCCTCTTCAGCTACGTCCACCTGCGCGGCCTGCGCGGCCTGCGCCTCCTCCGCTCCCCCGGTATGTGGGATAGCGATCCTCCTCCGGTGCTGGGTCCATCTTCAGTAACAGAAGTAGCTGGTTTAAAAAATCCGGTGAGCTTTGGGATGCTCTTTAGCAGATCTTTTTCGCGTAACTCCTTCTTTATAAGTTTTTTTCTTTTCTGGGCACCACTCTCAAACGTCCTCCCCGACATTTTCCACTTAATGTCACTCAATCATAGAGGGTCACACCCCAAAACTAATTATAGACATTCTGATAGGTAAGCCCACGGGCCATAGGCTATGGGGCCACGTGGGTCACTCCTAATTTGGCTCAATCAGCAACCATGTAACGTGCGATTAGAGTGATTGACAGAAAACCTGACAAGTTACAAAACAATATGACCTTTTATGGGAGGCCCCTGAACTTGGGAGGCCCCTGGGCTTCAGCCCAGGTAAGCCCGTGCATTAAAGCGGCCTTGATCTCGAGGGACAATCACAAACTGTGTAACTTTCTACTAACTGCTACCGTTAGCTCACGTAGCATTAGCTTTGTCTTTATACTGAAGCCCCTCCAGTGTGTGTGTGTTGCTGCTGTATGTAAGTTCACTTGATAAATGAGGACAGAGTTAACAGTAGAGCTGTGGTGAGAGGAATGGTCAAACTGCAGGAATGAATTTGTTTGTTAAGATTGTATAACTTTGATTAGCACACAGTAGCTGCAGCCTGCTAGGCCTCGTCTGTGAGCTCACTGCCGCAGGTTACTATAGTTACGGAGTCCGCTGTTGGACTTTACGTTGTAATAGAATAGACACTGTGATTGTTCAGCCTCGTTAGAAGCTACCAAAATACAGAGAGTAAGTTATGGTGATTATTTTTCATAATGCTTCTTGTGTAACTTTCTGCTGATGTGCTAACCAGCTAGTGCTAGCTTGTTATTCCGAAGCCGTTCTGCTCGGCTCCGGTGTGTGTGTGTGTGTGTGTGTGTGTGTGGCTACTGAATATAAATGAACTTGATCTACGTGCACCAGAGTTAACACTAGAGCTACAGTGAGAGAGAAACAGTCAAACTGCAGGGATTCATTAGTTTAGTAATATTGTGTAACTTTGATTAGCACCCAGCAGCTGGGGTTGCTCACTAGGCTTTATGTGGAGTCAAACCGACTAATAAAAGTTTTCTGATCCATTTATTTAGCGTTACTGAAGTACTGCTATTACTGACGATATAAGTGCAGGTCCAGTGTAACATCTTATACTCATATAATCTCCTGTTGTATTATAAACACTGAGGCTCACTGCTGAATGTCTGTTATTGCACCGGGAACTTGTTCCAACATCAGTTACAGTCAGTAAATGTCCTGTGTGTGTATCTGCTGCCATTAGATAGACATTGTGTTGGTAACCTCAGACTGTTTCAACAACACATCACTACAGTTAGCTGCAACAAGGAACCACCAGAGACACTGCTTATTATTTTATTTTATAACTGAGGACTACTGTGAGCCACAATGAGCTGTTGTACTTGTAGTACAGTTAAGTAACACTGAATCCTCCATGTTTTACAGGTGACCTGATGAAGCTCAGGTGTTCCTGGACCCATCAGAGGACAGAGACAGCTGCAGCATCAGGACAGTCTGGGTATCCAAAGGAAGACTGATGAAGATGAACACTGACTGCAGAGCTCCATTACCAGCTCACACTTCAATATACTAGAAACCATAAACCTTGATGGAGGACATGATCTGCACAGTTTACATTAAAGTTATAGCTTTGTTACTTACAACATGTGTAACTGGAATATTAATGAAACATTAATAAAGTTTTATTTTTAAGAAGGGTTTTGGTCATTTTTAAATTCAGTAACAAGTATGGTTTTATACAAATAACATGTTATTTCACAGAAGAAGTTTTATGAAGATTTCCTGTATGTAGACGAGTTGAAACCCTGCTCAGTGTAACATCTATCAATATGAAAATGTGAAATTTTAAGCCTGTAGTAAATGACCGTAAGCAACACAATACATTACTGTCTCACATTCAAACTTTATTATGTTGACAGATAAATGACATCATAATATATAATTATAAATGATATTCAGTATATACAGTATTTTAAAAGGGGTTAAAACATAATTGCAGCTTTTACAAATAAATAAATCTGAAGGTTAACTTTGGTAATAATTGTCTAACAAATGTTTCAAGTTAAAATATCAGACTCACTATGAAATATGGAAAAAGTACAGTTTACAATTGGTTACTTAGCAGTTTTTCAACTACATAAGAAAGTTAGTTTATTAGATGAGTAATTCCTTCAGTTATGTTGACATGTTGTACAGGATAAAGTATTCCAGGCAGCCTCATTATGGTATGTTTCCATGGTCTCAGTAAACTAATGTGTAGTAAAGTAAAGTATATAACAGATGGGAGGTTACAGTAATCATTATACTATTACTCTGATTACTTTGGTACATTTACTGGCTGTTTCTTCACTAAAAACAATTGCTTGAGTAATGTTTCATGTTGTATGGTAACATCCCCCCATCCGGGTAATTACAGTTTACATTATATACTATGCTAGAGGCACATGCTAACACGCAGTGGCGGACTGGCCATCGGGAGCACCGGGACTTTTCCCGGTGGCCTGGATGCCGAACTGGCCCACTCGGCGATTGCCGATGGTCGATACCAAAGGCTCGGTTCGGGTCGCGCTTGATTTTTAAATAAACAATCCGTCGTGCGGCTCATTAGAGTATCTGCCTCGCTGAAGCTCACACACACTGAGCAGCAACGTTGGGCACAAACACACCCCCTCCTCTCTTTTTCTGAGGCTCTCTGTCACAGCACTGCAGACACACACACACCAAGTTGCGGCCCCTCCCCCCTCCTCCCTCACCTGTAGTTCTACATGCTTGAAAAATGGAGCGAGATCGACAGCCCAAGAGGAAAGGTGGAGCAGAGAGGGAGAGGCAACAGGTGGTGACAACAGACACACAACCAGAGCCTATCCAGCACCACCAGCTTAATGAGGAGGTTAGTTCCTGATGGGTTAGGTTTTTTTTACATGAGTGAGTGAACGTTGTAACCTTTTCTTTCTTTTTTTTTTACTCACTGTGACTATTGTATCATATTTTAAATTTCTTTCTGTGTGTTTGAAGTTTCCTTGTTTAATGTGACAGAGAGTAAATCTACACATCTGCAGTGCGCCACCTGTGTACCTCTCACTTGTGGTATGATACTATGGTTGACACAGTGGTCAAATTTATAACTAGTCTGGTACCTGTTACATAAAAATAGAATTTTAGGTTTAGGTGGATGATGGTGTAACCTATTTTATTTCATCTACTACTACGCTGTTAAATGTGCAGCCTGCACATTAAAAGTGTAGTAGTAAATGAAATAGAATAGAAATGATGTGATTTGAGTACAGGTTATTGCAGCACAACAGAAACATTTATTTTGTAGGGGAAAGAAACAGAAAAGTCTGTGTGTGGGCGCATGTGGAGCCTTTGCTTTATTATTTTACACTCGTACATCAGTAGGTACCCAACCTAACTCACTCTTGGTGTTTTGCGTTAATCGGGTGGTGGTGGCCTGGGATGGTATCAAATTCTCGGCCTGAATTATTGTCCCAGTCCGCCCCTGCTAACACGTTACCTCTTTAGCTCCTCACAACAAATATGTTTAACTTCACTGGGCTGTGTAGACTGTAGGTCACTGCTCACTGCTGTACCTGTAGACTCCCGCTCTAACATCCGGTGGTGAAGTTTTTGGTTTAGAAGCAGTAATTGAATTAATATTGACGGTAGAAATGCAGATTATTCTGATGAAATAAAGTTGTGTTGCTGGTGTTATATTTACTGCTTTCAGCCCTTCATTCTCAAGTCCTTTTCTACAGAAGAGGATCAAAAAACTATTTTAAAAGGTGAAAAATTTGAGTTCTGAATTTAAAGAAAAAACTTTAGGATTCTGACTTCTAACTTTAAACTCAGAACTAGAATATTTTTTTCACATGTGGCACTAATCCTCTTCCGTACTTTCAGCCAAAGAACTTCTGTACAGCTTTGTTTGAACATGATAGGCGTGCACGCTCCTCCCTTGGGTTTTCCTCCCTCTGTCCCAGACAAAGCAGCCTGCTGATCCCATCATTGTTAGCTACTTTGGATGGTTTTTGGGTTTTACAGTTTGAGCTTGGAGGTCTGGTAGTCCAGTTTTTGGTTCTTTGTTTCTTAGTTCAGTTAAAGTGTTTCTGATAGTTTAGGTTTGGGAAGCTCTGTGTCCATTTTGGCCAGACCTCCAGACTCCAGAATAAAGCATTTTTTTCTTTGAAACTAACTATCAGGTTTCAGTGTCTGCTTGATATGTTGCTGTTCACAACTAGCTGAGCCATTATTTTGTGGCAGTAACAAAGAACATTTATAGAAAGACTTGTCAGAAACAATATTTGGTAGCTGGTACACCAGAGGGAGCAGAGAGAACAGCGGTGAGCTGGAATGTAATTATGGGATGAATATCATATCATATTTTGAAACTGAAAAAAGCTTTGAAAGCTTGAAATGTAATAAAAAAAGTTTTGAGGGCTTGCATTTTTTTGTAAATCTATGCAGCACTATTTTGTATTTGAGTTTTTCTTCTTCACAACTACAGCACTCTTTTTACACATTTTTAAGTTTATCACTGTTCTCCTGGAATATTTGTTTGTTTTCCAGGTTGCAAACAGTGTAAATGGTTATCTGAAAACTGGTGCACATACTGTATGTTAGGGAAAAAACTTTTCAAAGATTGAAACCTCAGTTTTAAAATCTTTATTTTAAAACTTTGGTGGATGCACATTTGCAACACCCACTTTTCTGCCCACACAGTTGCGAGTTGGTGAGTCATGTAATTTTTGGCAGCGGTGCTTCTTAAACTCTGCGGACTCTTCTCTGTTTAAGAAGATCATATGTGCAATCAGACTTTCTGCTCTTCACCGACAAGAAGACAGTCGGCACACAATTTATGTATAATTTTTAAGCGCCTGTCCAGCAAATGAACATCCTACTCTTGCATAATAGTTCACCCAAAGATGGGCCAGTAGTATTTGCACATTGTCGTTTTTGACTTCAAGTGTAGGGTCAAAAGAGACCTTTAAATATTAACCTGTTCATTTGGTGTGGGTAACTGGACTTTTATTGTGATGGGTCACTTCCTGTCACCTCATTCGGTCACTTCCTGTGACCGTAACCTGATGCAGCTAAAATTCCTGGCATGGCAGTATTCTCTTCTCTTCTCTCTCTCTCTCTCTCTCTCTCTCTCTCTCTCTCTCTCTTTGCTCACCTCTCTCATGCCGCTCTCTCGCTCACCCACACCAGGTCATAAGTTTTGGACCTTGGTGCGGCCCGGCCCGTCGGCGACACACGACAAAGGATTATAGTACGGCAGAGGGGCCTGCTTTTTCCTGCGATCCCTGCGAGGAGATTTAGAAGACAATGCCAGCTGAAAATGAAGTGTGTGTACTCTGTATACCCTGCTCTACACCACTGCACATGGCTCTGTATTTCTAGAGTTATGTTTTTACAGACATTAGGAATTGTTAGTATGTCATTTGTTAAAGGGAGGCTTAATATTCTCCCTGAACGTACAGAATACAATAAAAAACTTATAATAGTGCAAGATAAGGTAAGCTTTATAGTAAAAGAGCAGCTTTATTAGTTTATTAGTAGCTTTTATTAGTTGAAGACAAATGGAACTTTAAATAAATGAACATTTTCCTGCTGTGTGTGTGTGTGTGTGTGTGTGTGTGTGTGTTTGAAGCAGTACTAATATGTTTGTATAAAAAGTACGGTATGTAGGTGTTTTTTTAAAAGTGACATCTGCACATTGTTGTCACATTATGCCACATTGTGAGTTGAATTAAAAGTAATTTTATACAATTGTTGTAATGAACGGTAGGCTGTAAAAAAACCATGGACAGCAGCTGAGGTTCCAAACCAAGGACATCCTATTGTTATATGCTATCACCTCGACTCCTCTCATCGTTTCTCTACCTCGCCTCCTTCACTCATGTGGGAGGGACTAAGATGTGAGGAGAGGAGTCGAAGAGACAAACTGAGAAATGAGAAAGGCCTAGAAAACTGAAACGAATAATCCAGGTTTACCAGATGTGGAGCAAACTTTCAGCAACCTTTTCAACTTAATTTTAAGCCCAGTAGAAACATTCCTTGTTCCTTGTACATGCAACAATCACACTCTACCTCTTAATAGGTGAGAAGGAACATTTTCTGTAAAACAAAGTAAATTCTGCTTGATTAGTTACTTATGGGCTGTGGCCAAAGTAACGTTACTGTCAGAAAAAAACTAAAATGTAGTCAATTCACTGGAATAGCAGTGGAAAAACTCTGTCTAATCTCTTGTCAACCTGTAATGGACCTGAGACACAAAAGGGGGAATATGACTGAGTTAAATGTACCAATAGTAGGCCTACAAAAGCCGTTAAATCGTGTGACAGTTTGTGAGCAAGGTCTCTCCTGTATTGTCAAGAAAACTCTGGAAAGTCTAGGAAAGGTAATTTTCAAGTCACTTTTATTCATTCTGTGAAAACCTAATGAGGGCCTTGTAGTGAAACCTCTCAGCTGAATCAAGCACACGTTAGTGTTGTTCATTTTTCCTTAAGGTGCAGTATCTTCCCTGATTTATGTGCCATGTTTTAGGGCGGCTGTGGCTCAGAGGCAGAGCGGGTCGTTCCTTAATCGGAAGGTTGTGGGTTCGATCCCCAGCTCCTGGTGCCACATGTCGAAGTATCCTTGAGCAAGATACTGAATTGCTCCCGATGCCGTGCATCGGTGTGTGAATGTGTATGAATGTTAGTTTCTGTCTGATGGACTTTGCCATCACTGAGTGAATGTGTGTGAAAGGGTGAATGTGGCACGTAGTGTAAAAGCGCTTTGAGTGGTCGGAAGACTGGAAAGGTGCTATACAAGTACAGGTCCATTTACCATTTTAAAAAGCAATGCATAGGTTGGATTTTATTGTTTTACTAAATTTATATTTAATAAAATACCTTTCATGGAAATTATGATTTTAAAACTAATTAAAGTTGCAAGCAGCAATGAACGGGCCCTCGCAGTTCTACATTCTCGTTGTGCACAAACACCATGTGTATACCTCACCGTGAAAGTTTTACCCAAATCACATGATTGCCGCACAGGGCTTTGCATCCCTTTTCCAGTTAGTGGTGCTATGAGTATGACTGAGTATTGGCAGGAAGATGTGTTCAGGGGCGGTAGTCTTGACATGTAAAAAATTACAGCCAGTAACAGATTTTTGGGATTCTGTTACTGGCTGAAGGATACAGAATCTCTGTTTTGGGGGTTGCTGTGTATTTGATAGGCCTCCTCTATAATCTAACCTGTCATTGGGGACATCGCTGAAGAGGTATGGCACACGATGTGAAGGGAGATAGCGACTACAGGCTGTAGCAGATTTATAATTCTGATTAAAAGAAGTGATTTCCCCTCCACACCATCCCATTCCAAGAAAGAAATCACTGAAAACTTTTGCATGGGCGCCGCAGGAGATTTGTGAGTTTGGGGTTCAACCTTCCCGACAGTGGGAAGCCAGGCTCCAGACCCTCAACCCTTCGCCCGGTAGCTCGGTCCACCACCGATACCATCTCCACATTATCGGCGGAGGCTCAAGAAACATCCTTCATGTTTTATAAAGCGAGAGAGCCAACAGGAAATGAAAGAGTCCCGGCCTGGAAGACAAATAAAGAGAACAAGGGAGAAAAATCGACGGCAGAGAGGGGAATCCTTCATCTCCCCAGAGCTGTGGGGCCGTGGCTCGTTCTGGCTTGTGTGTGTGTTCTAGCTGAGGGGCCCGAGTGAAACTCAGCGGCGTCAATAAGAGGAGATGTTTTTTTTTTCTTCCCCGTCCAACTCTGTCTACTTATAAATGTTGTCATCCTTCTTAGGGCAAAAGATTAAAATGGGCTTTTGGGCCAAGCGCTGGAGCTCATTTGTAATGTCGTAGAAGAGCAGTGCCTGCAGCCTGACTGCACACACACACACACACACACACACACACTCACACATTCACAGCGAGAGAAGGGGCTGGGGTGGGGGGAGTTTGAGGGAAAAGAGAAAGTAGAAAGAGATGAAAATATGCAAGGAAAAACTCTGCCAGACTAACTTATTGACTCCATCCTGTGCCAGCAGAGCTTATATCTCTGTTTTTTCTTTCACCATCAATATAATTAGAGATGCTATTCAAGCTTATTCAAGGGCTTTTGTAAATCTTTTCTGTCAACTTCTCCTCTCTTGCTGTTCTTGACCCTAAAGAGAGGCTGCTGCATTTTTTCAAAATTTTGTTCCCATCATTCATTCAGACTCATTCAGACTGCCTTGGCGTTTGAGTGTATGAACTAAGTCTTGCCTGCAGGTACGTTGGAGGGGAGAGCAAGGTGGCGTTAGGAAAAATACAAGGTAAACAGTCAGCAGCCGCTCTCGCTCACATGAATACATTATTATTATTATTATTATTATTATTACAAGATTTCTCCACACGCCCACGTTCGGCTGTCTTCACTCAGCAAGAGGAGGGCACATTTGCAACGTGCAAAGGCAATAACTCGCACTAAAATGCCGTCTGAATGCGAGTAATTTTCTTCTAAAAGTGAGATGAATTGATTAACTGGCCTCGCTGTGACCCTGGCATATAATATCAAAAGAAAGAGCAACATGAAACATTAAGAACATTAATCACCGCCACAATCAAAAGTTGTTTAAATCTCATTTAAACTCTCATTCTCATTCAGCTCTATGTCTGGCTTATTATTGCATATAGTTAAATATAGTTTGGTTGTAGTCAAACCAAAAGAGCCTAAATCCCACAAGACAAAATCAGTGCTTCATGTTTGATAAAAATCCATTTCAACTATTCGCCTGACCTAAATGAGTCAGTCGTTATATACAAGATTTCAGATACAAATTAGAGGAGGACAATAAGAGACAATGGGCTCTATCTTGCACTCAGCGCAATTGACTTTGTACACTGGCGCTTGTATAATTCCTATTTTGCACTCGACGCACATTGGCATTTTCCCTCCACCGACGCACGTCCTTAAATTAGAGAATGAACTTGCGCTCCGGGGGGCAGTTCAGCGAAAAGAGGAGGCGTGTTCCGGCGCAAACGTTCCCTGGTGCTATTTTGCTGTTTCAGAAAACAATTCCGCCACAGACCAGGAAAAACCTAGTCTAAAGTCAGTGGCGCTTATTCAGATGCTATTTTAAGGGCGCAGACTTGAGGGGATGCGCCTGAGAGGCAGCAGCAACATCGCCACCCGGTCAAGACGGGCATTAATACTTTGCCGCATCCCGGACAGCTCCCGCTCCAGCATGTCAAACCCGGTTTGCTGCAGGAACGGGTGGTCCTCCGGCGTGTAGTGGGTCTGGATCCTCTGCACCTTGGTGTTTGCGCCGCTCCCTCCTCAGCTGGCCCTTGCGCACTGCTCGGCCCGTGCGCACTGCTCCCAAGGCCAGGGTCTTCTTCCTGCGGAGCTGCGTTACATTGTTTTGATTTATCGTATGGCTGTGTTTCATTTATTTCATGTCAATAATGTCACTTCTCTGTATTTTACGGCCCTGACGAGAACGTCGGTCTCCTCGGCTGTGAACCGCTCCTGGTGTGCGCCTGGCAAATCCGCCATTATAATAGCAATCCGCCATGGAACAAGCGCGCCTGCTTTTAAAGGGAATGTGAGATGACGCTCTGATTGGTTTATTCCACGTTACGCCCAAACTACACCTATGACTAATTTAGCTACTTCAGACCAACCCATTTTAGATTTGCATCGGGCGCAAGAGTCATTTATCCCGCCGGCATAATAGCAACAGCGCCCGAGATCCGCCCACAAAGCTACTTGCGTTTTGCGTTTGATACTTGCGTTTCAGATCAGCAAGATAGGGCCCAATAAGTCAAAGTGACATTGTTGTTTTGAATTTTATTTTTCTGGTAAGTAGATTTTGTTGGTATGTTCTGAACTCTTCAACATCTATTGCATTCACTCAGTAGAGACTGAGGACCTCATTCGAGTCTGACCTGTGTCCTGCTGGGTATCATTCTCTCTCTCTCTCTCTCTGTACCAATGTCAACACAGTCTGTCTTTTCTGACGACCCATATGTCATATGGGCACAACAGTCTCTGATTTCTTGTTGTTGGGTCCCATTTTGTCCAGACGGGATATTAGCCAGAGGCAGCCTTAAGTCCAAGCTGTGTCACATGGCTCCAATCCGACTCTCTTCCTCTCCTCTTGGGGCAACAGCACCCTTCATGGTGTGCTGGTCCGCTGCTCTTTAATTCAAGACCGTAGGTCTTTTTTTTGTCATAGGTAATATGTGTTTCAGTAATAAAGCTGAAAACAGATTAAAACAAAAACAGATAGTTTGAAGGAGCTAGCCTACCAGCTGCAGCATCTGAATGTGTAGCCATTGCCATAGCCAATATGTAATAATTTTTCGGCTCAGGTCTTTAAATTCCAAGTTCCGACATAATTCAGTGATGTTACAGTAATAAAGTGGAGAAAAAAATGCAGAAATTATGCAAGACTGAAGAAGCTAGCAGCCACTGCATCGGCATCCATTCTTTCTTATTCTTTCCTCTAGCAACACTCTCACAGTAAATTCTGCACTCTATGTATTGCATGATTACCATGAAATTCAATGAATATGTCAGTGTTACCCAAGGATATAGCATTTTTACTTCTGTAGTGCCACCCAGTTTTTAGGTACAGTACTGGTAATGTTTAAAGAACCAGATTAGTCACCATGTCTGTTTTCTGCTTTTTTGCATTTGGTGTGCAGTGAATTGCACTGATTGCAGCTCATAGAGAACAGTACCAGAACTTGAGCCCTTTATCCAACCACACTTACTACATCTGTCTGCTAAATTTACGTAACCATTTACTTTGTACACATACTGTACAGTATGAGCATGATGCATTTTTATAACACATTAGCACTTACACTTTAACTCACAGTTATACTTTACAAATACGCTGTAGCTCCCCTGCCCTTCAATGTATACATGTGCCTCGGTGTGTCCCAGTGCGAGACTGTGAAAGTGCATGTGTGTCAGTGTATGGCAGAGAGGAGGGTCATGCTGGTTTCAGCATATCCCTAGGGGGATCCAGTCAAAAGACCAGGCCTGGTGAGCTGCAGCAGCTTCAGCTTTAGCTCCGTGAATCTGAATAATTCACTAAATATCATGCCATCCCTTTCACTTCACAAGCATGGAGCAAGCAGAGAGAAAACTGAAAAGACTGCTGAGAGACAGAGGGCAACAAAAGAGCTGAGAAGAGATTCAGAGCTAGCAGATTAATAGTGCTCAGGACTTTGATGTCTTTGAGCATATTCACAACCAGCTAACTTGTCCCTGGCTGGACAACTATCTCTGGGCAGCATCTGTGAGGGTAAAAGAACCAATCACTGCTAGGCTTTAGGAAGAAGGGGGTGGGAAGAGAAGAGAGAGATTGAAGGAAGGAGGGAAACATTTAACTAATCCCTCTTGCCAAACCAAAAACAGAAAATCGGTCATCAGAAATGAATACGAGGGCATCCCCTCAGTTCCAAGCATCGAAATGCTGGCCTTAATCTTACTTAATGTGGTCTAATGGTGCTTGCCGAGTGGTTTGTTTCTGGACTTGGGCCCTGCCGGCTTGATGATAAAGCGTGACGCACTGGAGAGGAGTTGACGACTAAACTTAACCCAATTACTGAACTGTCCCTCTTACATAACATAGCAGCTTCTTCAATTAGAAATCGCTTGTAGCTCATAACTCTGTCACACATGGTTTTGGATTTGAGCAGAGAAAGGACCCAGAGCTTGTGGTGAACAATTAGAATGCCATATTAGCGCTGATGGAAGTGGACTCATCAGTAAATACTGCAGGGGAACAGACATGTCATTATCTGTCATAATCTGATGTCAGTATAAATACAGCTGACATGCTGGTTTTGTCCAAATGAGACCCCATGTAACTAACTTGTTATTATAGTTAACATCAAAGGCATAAAGGTGCAATCAAATCATAGCAAATTTTCTATTTGGCATGCACAGAAACAGACACACACACTCACACTTACTGAGTGAGAGCTGTGAATCCCCCTGGGGGAGAAAGCCCAGCATGAAGATGGTGTGTTACAGCAATATCATCCCTCCCTCTTGACCTGTGGGATTTTTGATCGGCTAACTGTAGGGACCCTCACCAGGCAAGACACAATTCCGGGAACTGGCAGGAAGCCAGGGATGTAAATACAGACACACATACACACTGGGGTACTGTGTGGCTGGAGACTAGTGGGTAAGGATGGGTCGAGATTAGAAGGGAAGGAGGAAAGACGGAAGGTACAAGGGAGAGTGGGATGCTAGAAAAATAAGACAATATTCTAGGAATATAGGCCAGGGTATTCTTGAAACAAACTTTTTTTTTAATTATGCATGGCCCTCCATTTCAAAATATTGCGCTTGTAGCTATCTTTCAAGCGACATTTCTGGATTCATCCACTATTGAAGTCAGGTGATGTAGAATACAGACCAAGAAAGTCTTCATGTGGAGGTAGAGGGGTGGATGAATGGCCCAAACAATCACAGGACTTTAACCCTAACATGGGGGAAAGTCATTGTGGCAATTATTAACCCTACCCCTAACATGTGTGAAAAGTAACATACATTAACCATGCAAGCTTTCTTTTGAAAGTCTAACTGGATGTTGCATATTTATTCTTGCTAACTTACCTACAGTGCCATATTTTGAAGTGCAGGGCCACTGACCAAGTGATGACTTTGCGACTTTGATGAGTTCAATTCAATTCAATCGAATTTTATTTGTATAGCGCCAATTCATAACAGAAGTTATCTCAGGACACTTTTCAAATAGAGCAGGTCTAGACCGAACTCTTTAAAACATTAATTACAGAGACCCAACAGTACCACCATGAGCAAGCACTTGGCGACAAGGGCAAGGAAAAACTGCCTGTTAAAAGGCAGAAACCTAGGACAGATCCTCCGGCTCTAGGTGGGTGGTCGTCTGTCTCGACCAGTTGGGGTGAGAGAGAGAGAGAGAGACAGACAGACAGACAGGTGCACAGCAACAACTACACTAATAGTAGTGACTGATGATGACAACAGCAACGATGGGGGACAATGAGCAGTGACAACAGCAACAACAGTAACCGTAGCTATATTAATACTTATAATAATAATAACACTAATATCAGTGATATTGGCAATGGCAGTCAAGCAGGACCATGGCAGGAGGCTCCACCAGGATCCATGAGAACCTGCGAGACGAAAAAGCACAAGAACTCCGGGGAAGAAGTGAAGTTAGTAACATGCATTAATGGGACACGAATGAGTGCAGAAAGAGAGAGGAAGAGAGGAGCTCAGTGCATCATGAGAAATCCCCAAATAGTCTAGGCCTATAGCAGCATAACTAAGGAATGGTTCAGGACTCACCTGAGCCAACCCTAACTATAAGCTTTATCAAAGAGGAATGTCTTAAGTCTACTCTTGAATGTGGAGAGGGTGTCTGCCTCCTGAACAGCAACTGGAAGCTGGTTCCACAGGAGAGGAGCTTGGTAACTGAAGGCTTTGGCTCCTGTTCTACTTTTAGAGACAATAGGAACCACAAGTAGCCCAGCATTCAGAGAACGTAGTGTTCTAGTGGGGTAATAGGGTACTATGAGCTCTTTAAGATATGAAGGGGCCTGACCATGAAGAGCTTTATAGGTGAGGAGGAGAATTTTAAATTCTATTCTGAATTTTACAGGGAGCCAATGCAGAGAAGCTAGTACAGGAGCGATGTGATCTCTTTTTCTAGTTCCTGTCAGTACTCGTGCTGCAGCGTTCTGAATTAATTGGAGCGTTTTAATGGACTTTTTGGGGCAACCTGATAATAAAGAGTTGCAGTAATCCAGCCTTGAAGTAACAAATGCATGGATTAGTTTTTCTGCATCTGTCTGTGATAGGATGTGTCTAATTTTTGAAATATCATGTAAATGAAAGAAGGCAGTCCTAGAGGTCTGCTTTATGTGGGAGTTAAATGACAAATCCTGATCAAAGATAACTCCAAGATTCCTG
This sequence comes from Dicentrarchus labrax, assembly GCF_905237075.1. Taxonomy (NCBI): domain Eukaryota; kingdom Metazoa; phylum Chordata; class Actinopteri; family Moronidae; genus Dicentrarchus; species Dicentrarchus labrax. The sequence goes on along the minus strand of NW_026136713.1, from coordinate 2,091,551 downwards.
ACAGTGGTGCTAGAGGCCAAGGTAATGCCATCTAGAGTAACTATATCTTTAGACAGTGAGTCTCTAAGGTTTTTGGGGCCAAGTACGAGAATTTCGTTTTTTTCTGAGTTTAACATCGGAAAATTGCAGCTCATCCAGGATTTTAAGTCCTTAAGACATGTTTGTAATTTAGATAATTGATTAATTTCATCTGGCTTGATCGATAGATATAACTGCGAATCATCTGTATAACAGTGAAAGTTAATGGAGTGATTCCTAATAATGTTGCCTAAAGGGAGCATATATAAAGTAAATAGTATTGGTCCAAGTACAGAACCTTGTGGAACTCCATGACTAACTGTAGTATTTATTGAAGATTCATCGTTAACATGTACAAACTGTGAACGATCTGATAAATATGACTTAAACCAGCTTAGTGCGGTTCCTTTAATGCCAATTTGATGCTCAAGTCTCTGTAAAAGAATATTATGGTCAATGGTGTCAAATGCAGCACTAAGATCTAATAATACAAGTACAGAGACAAGTCCATTGTCAGAAGCAATCAGAAGGTCATTATTAACTTTAACCAGAGCTGTCTCTGTGCTGTGATGAACTCTAAATCCTGACTGAAAATCCTCAAATAAACTATTGTTATGTACAAAGTCACACAACTCTTTGGCGACTACCTTCTCCAGAATCTTAGAGAGGAAGGGGAGGTTAGAGATTGGTCTATAGTTAGCTAAAACCCCTGGGTCAAGAGTGGGCTTTTTAAGAAGGGGTTTAATTACAGCTACTTTAAAGGACTGTGGTACATATCCTGATAATAAAGAAAGATTAATCATATCCAGTAAAGAAGTGCCAATTAAGGGAACAACTTCTTTAAGCAGCCTAGTTGGGATCAGGTCTAATAGACAGGTTGATGGCTTTGATGAAGAAATGATTGTTTTTCTGCTATCGATCTTCATCAGTTAACTTCAGTCTAAATATATATCTAAGTTTACATTGGCAGAAGTCCCTGAACTTGGAGAGCCACTGATAACTGTTGATGGCAGTTGGTGATTATTTTTTTCTCTAATAGTAATAATTTTGTTATAGAAGAAGCTCATGAAGTCATTGCTACTTAAGTTTATGGGGATATGTGGCTCAATAGAGCTGTGACTCTCTGTCAGCCTGGCTACAGTGCTGAAGAGGAACCTAGGGTTATTCTTATTTTCTTCTATTAGTGCTGAGTAATAGGCTCCTCTGGCATTACGGAGGGCCTTTCTATAAGTTTTAAGATTATTTTGCCAAATTGAGCGATATTCTGATAATTTGGAAGAGCGCCATTTCCTTTCAGTTTTCCTAGCTATTTGCTTTAACTGGCGGGTTTGGTGGTTGTACCACGGTGCTAGTCTCCTATGTTTTAATTTCCTTTTTATAGGAGTGATAGAGTCTAATGTTGATCGTAGTGAGCCTGCAGCACTATCAACAAGATTATTTCAGAGGGACTAAAGTTGTTATAGGATTCTGTTAAATTCAGACATGGCATTGAATTAAACACTGAAGGAATCTCCTCCTTAAATTTAGCTACAGCACTGTCAGATAGACATCTGCTGTAGGAAGTTTTGCCTAATGGCTTATAATCTAACAACATGAATTCAAAAGTTATTAAATAATGGTCAGATAGGAAAGGATTATGTGGGAAGACTATTAAATGTTCAATATCAATGCCATATGATAGAACAAGGTCAAGAGTGTGATTAAAACAATGAGTTGGTTTATTTACACTCTGACAGAAGCCAATTGAGTCTGTTAATGATTTAGTTGGAAGTTAGACTGGGTTGGTTCAAGAAAGCATTCTTGGTGTTGCACTCGGTTGTATACACAAAGAGTGATGCAGCAGTGGTGTGAAGAATGGAAAACAAACATGCACATTGCCAAATTGCAGCATAAAGCAGACATGTTTATAGGATTGTCGGTTTCTGATTTTGGATTGGAAGAGTGCACTAACCAACAATCTTTTTAACATTCTGACAGCGTCCAGGGAGGGGCTTTATGGTGTTTAATGATCCAACAAGCACGTCATTTTAAGTATTCTGAAACATTAAGGGACAGGAGGTGATTATGAAAGACTGGGGGATTGGTAGGAAAGTAAGATGGGAGCTAGGAAAGGAGGGAGATTTTGTTGAAATATGGGTAAGGGAGGAAAGAAAGATAAAGAAATGAGGATTACAGATGGGGTGGAGTAAATTTTTCAAGATAAGAGAATAATCAAGGAGGTAAGGAAAAAATAAAAGACGGCTGACTAAGAGAGGATGGCTCGTTCATAGGGAAGGAAGGAATACTGTTGGGAAAAAGGAAAAAGATTTGATTGGAAGATGCAGTTTGTTCCATGTTTACTTAAATCTAACTCCATGTTGAGATTAAAAACACAACACCAAAGCAGGCTAAGCCTTCAGCTGAAAAGACATTAAAGGAGAGAAGCTACTGTACATGACACAAGGCTTTAAAAGCAGATGTACCAAAGGGTTCAAAGTCGCAGTGGGGGGTGCTAGTGTACATGGGTGTATGTTGTTAATTAGACAACTGTGTTGTAATAAGCCCCACATTGCGTCAGTGTACTGGAAGACATTCTGTGTGCCATCTGGGCAAGCTGGGCAGCAAGTGAATAGTAAACCAGCATTCAGGGTTGGTTTGGTTTTGTTGGCCTAACAACCACCAGTCAGCCACACAAACTCTGCTTCTAAACTCCACTCAGACACAAGGAGCAACCATAAAAGTTTCATCAATATTAGCAGCGTTCCCATCAGGAGTCCCTTCTGTTTCGTCACTCTGATTATTTCACTCTCTGCTTGGATCAAAGGAAGCTTTGGGGAACAGTATGAGCCGAGCCAACTGCTATTGACATTGGTTGCTTGTTGTGCTGCAGGGTTCAGCTAGTACTAGACAAGTTATCACAGAGGCCTCTGTGATAACTTGTCTAGTACTAGCTGAATAAGTCACACATGCCCATGTTTTAAGTCTTGGAAAGAACCTCTAATCACTCTACCAAACTAAATATTAACAGTGCGACACCTTGGTAACACTGAGGTACAGTCCTAATGCTTTGCTTTTTGTTTCACAACTTGCCTAGAAGGGTTGTGAATATCTGAAGGTCTGTTGTCAACCACTAACTCTGTCTAGACAGAAAAATATCAACAATGGCTGGGTGGATAGCCATGACATATGTTACAAGCAAATCATCATCATTATTGTTATTTGACTACCACTCAAAAGTTTGGGGTCCCCTGTTATATTTATGTTTTTCTTCTTTCCTTCAATAATGTTTATGTTAACAGAGATATAAATATAGCATAAATCAGACACCAAATGTATTATTGACATTTGAAATAGTTTTAGCCCCCAAAAAATAAAATAAAATAAAACAAAATAAATTATTACAATTCCATTTTGTTGACGTCCCCACAGTGCTGTACTGGGTTACAAGCCTTTAATTTGGAATGTTTTCCAGTCCAGAAAAGCATCAGTGACCTGAGATCATTATTGAACCACAGCAGTGCGACTGGGCTCTGAATATTATCCGACTTTCTATAACCTAAAAGCATGACAGATAGTTCAAACATTACCAGCGAATGTATCCTAATGATGATGGTTTCCTGACTGGAATCATCATCATGGTCCAACATGTCTCTGGCAAGTTTGACTTTTTTAAAGAATTCAGCATTTCCAGCAGGTCAGGTGGGTGTGACATGTGTTTTTGAGAAGGTATCAGCAAACAAAAACAACAGAGTTCTTCACGGGCTCATTGAGAGGGTAATGAGCTTCACAGACAGCAGCAGAGCTGAGCCAAACACACTGTCATTTCTTGTGTGGAGGGCCAGTACACTCTCACAGCAGATCATTTCAATGCTTACATTCAGTTTTATCCAACATTAAGCCTGACCTTATACATATACCTAGTATACGCCAGTTTGTTGAATGGAACAATAATGGATAACTCTGCAGAAGCGTATTTCTTTAGATGTTTGAAACCATATTACTGGCCACTTAAAAGAAACAAGACATCATTCTCTGTTTGCCTGTGGCTTGGATTTCATAATTTGATGGAAGATCTGAGAGCAGATCCATTAACTTAATGTACCTGTGACATCCGTTCTGGCACAGACTGTTCCTTAGATCACTACCTTTCTTGCTGATGTCTCTGTAAAGTTCATTTGGTTTGTCAAATAAATCAGCAATACAAGTTCAGGCATGAAACTACCTGGCTGATTGGATTGCTCAGTAGTGTGCATTTACAAGCAAACCAATGATTGCTGGCATAGCCTGATGTCAAGAAATTCTCTTGATGCTTTTCACCCTCCTGATCCCTACCAAGTCTGCTTTAATTTGCTTTGTCTTGTCATATGGGGGAATAGTGGACTCAGCCAAAGCCTCACACTTAGGTCAAGTGGCAACCCCTGAGCAAGTTTCATTCACTGAAGACAGATCTTGTGTTTAGAGTTATAGTTGGCCATGAAACAGCTAGGAAAGTGTTTATTGCTTCCTCATATTTACGTGTTTCCTGTAAAAACAGGCAGCAAGGGAGGAACTTGTAACAGATATTGATTGGTGTTCACAGCAGCCAATAGCGCTGAGTGTGCATTAAGTCTTTAACGGAATCCAGCAATAGCGGGCTATTAGCTAACTCTTCCCATACTGGGAGGTATGTAAACCTGGACTGAGACCGGACACAGCATTCAAGACAGAGGGCCAGTTCGACTACAGAGACTACTACACAGAACTGTATATACTAATATTTAATTTAAATATGGGGCAGAGTTTCCTTTGTGCTAATAACTGGTCCCTTACCACTGGCAATTGAGGTAGGCAGATGTAAAGGTATCCCTAAAGAGCAGCGAGGATGCATTTCATTTCCTGTTTCACTGCCCTGTGTACAATGACTTGAGGAACCTTCTGTTTCAAAAAATCCAGTTGAAGAACCCTGATCTGTTTTGGTTGTGTGAAGGTAAAATGTTGAGTTGGCTCTTTGTGGAGGAGATTTTTATTTTAGCTAGATTTGTAGAAAATGCATGTCAATTAAGACAGAGAGCACTGTATCCAACATATTAAGACATTTTGGTCATGACATTTTTTTGTTTTTGTAAGCCCATATGGGCTGGGCACCACAGAATGGTGCGGGAGACTTAAAGGAGTCATATTATGCCCCTTTTCAGGTTCATAATTGTATTTTGTGGCTCTACTACAATAGGTTTAGATATTTTAATGTTTAAAAAACACATAGATTTTCTCATACTGCCTATAACTAAGCACCTCTTCAGGTGCTTTTTTCAGCCTCTGTCTAAAACGCTCCGTTTTAGCTTCTGTCTCTTTAAGGCCCCGCTTCCGAAAAAGGATGACGCAGATGACACGGATTACGTTTTCTCGTTCACTCGCTCGCTCGCTTGTAGCGGAGCTCCGCTAGACAACAAGGAAGTAAACGGCGGTGGGTCGCAAGTTTGATGACGTCAGAAAAGGGGAAACATCAGAAATGGGCAAAAAATCTGAATTGAGTGCTTTATCTCCTGTATTTTGACTGAGGCAGCCCACAAATAATAACTGAGTCATCTTTTTTCACATGTTTTCTGCTGATAGGCACTCCAGAGTCCCAAATGTATATAATCAAACAATTAAAAAGTTGGTTTTGCATAATATGTCCCCTTTAAATAAATAAAATCATCATTAAGTCAATCGTTAAGGTGCTTTTCCTGAGCCCAAAATAAAGCCAGAATTATTACAGTAAGACTTTTCTTTCTTTTCAACAAATTTTTTGAAGTGGAGTTTAATCTAAACTGGAGCAGAGTCATGTGAACCCAGACTGAGCCCCATGAGGTCCAGTCAGATCCTGGGGTGGTTCAGACACAAATGTGAAGCGCCAGCTTGTGTCAGCAAAAGCTGTGGTGACTTCTAGAGACAGAGTGTCAGCGTCTCAGAGTCAAGGCTCATAGATACTTGTTATTGGACTACATCTGTGGTAGACCGTGCTATTTGCCCGAAGACATACTCCACACCCACCTACACACACACACACACACACACACACACACACACACACACACACACTGCCCACAGCCAGGCTTGGATAAGCTGGTAATCTTGTGAAAAGCAGCAGGATATCAAAATATCACTAATATGGTGAATCATGCATGTTCACAGCGACCACAGCTCTGAGGGACATCTGACTGTGGACGTGTGTGTGTGTGTGTGTGTGTGTGTGAGAGTCTGCTTACGTTGGTACTCACTACAGTGCCACATCAGTGAGTGCTATGGTCGGGTCTGTCACTGGTCAGCCAAATTAGTCAGAAACAGGTTGCTTAAGCTTCAGGTGAGAGAACATGCACACACACACTTGCACACACGCACACACACCTCCCGACTGTGGCTTCCTGTAGCCTTGCATTCTGTCGCTGTGAACATTCTCAGTGTGTGTTAGTCATCTTTTCTTGACTTTCACTTCCAGCAGAGTTCATCAAAAATATTTCTTGGAGTTTGCTGTTGGTCGAAAGCATTTTGACTTTTAAACCTTTGGCTGCGTTTCATTAGTCGTTCAACACGCCCTCGTTCACTTGCCCTCGGGGGAATCCCCGCCGCCATCATAAGTGTCGTTCCAATTGTCTGGAAAACTGAAGTGAACTTGGTGAGATGGACCCTCGGAGGGCTGGATATCACCCACAATGCATTGCAGTTTACATCATTGCCGCTATAATGCCGAGTAAGGGCAAGTGCGTTTCATAAAAAACTTTTGTGAGGTAAATATGCAAGGGTTGGGCATCCCTGCTCAAGAGTTCTTGACTAAGGTAAGGTGTCACCATTCAAACTGTGTGCTACAAGTGTATTTGGCATAAATTGTTTCTTGCACAGATGTTTCACATTCCAGTATTTAATGTGAAATATTGGAGTTTATCTTTGCTATCTTAAAAAACACCATATTAAAAGTGACATTAATGATTGAAAAAGTATAAAAATGCATGTGTAGTGAACCAGAGTGAAGTGTTGTGAACGCAACCCCGGTAGTCCAGCAAAACTCCTCCCTTAGCTCCTCCCCCTGCCCACGTGCAGTATAAAGGGCCTCAGCCGGCTCAGTGGAGCCTCTTGCTGGTCCCTGGTGGTGGTTGCCTGCTGAAGGTGGTGAGTAGGGTCCCCATTTTTAGTGTTTCCTGGTGGTTTAAAGTTGTCCCCCCAACTAACATGCCTTTTTGTGTTTTAGGCTCACCTGCTGCTGTTCTGTCTTGCTTTGTTTTTGTTAGGTTTGCCTTTTCTTTTCCCTATTTCTTTTCCCTTTGGACCAGCTTTTTCATCTGTTTTGGCCTTTTGTTTATTTTGCTCATTTTGTCTGGTTTTGATTTGTTCTCTTGGTCCAGATTTATTACGTTTGTTTACTTTGAATACATTTCTGTTATCTTGCTTGAGTATGTTTTGAGATTGTTTAATTATCTATGGGGTTGTTGGTTTTCTTAACTTTTGATTTTCTTTGTTTCAGGAGTGTCTTTTCTTTTGTTCCCTTGAGTTTTGGTGCGGCCTGGGTGTCCTCAGGTGGGCGGCTAGGCACCATGGTGGAACCTCAGTCCCGTTGCATGCAAGTAGGCACTGGGGCTCTTTTAGTGCATGTTTTTGTTGTAGTGTTTGTAGTGTTGCCCCCCTGACTTGTGAGACGGGGTATTTTTCCAGTAGTCTGCCCCCACTGAGGCCCCAGCCCACTGATTTAAGTTCATTATACGTATTTTGTTAGTTTTAGAGTGTTTTCATAGTTGGCTTTTTAAAAAAAATTTTTACAGCCTTATAAATAAAAACCCCACCTCTGCCTCATCAGTTTTGAACCTGTGCCCTTTATAGAATTTGGTTTTCATATCCTGGGGTGCAAGTCCCCGGGTGGCGTTGTCTGTCCCTAAATTGGTTCCTTCCCCTAGTTATCTTTAGTTCCCCCCCCTTTACTTGCATTTAAAAACATAGAGAGGGAGAGAGAGAGAGAGAGAGAGAGAGAGAGAGAGAGAGAGAGAGAGAGAGAGAGAGAGAGAGAGAGAGAGAGAGAGAGAGAGAGAGAGAGAGAGAGAGAGGGAGAGAGGGAGAGAGGGAGGGAGAGAGGGAGAGAGGGAGAGAGAGACCCCATAGGGTTAGGTTACTCGTGTGTAAAGTTGACACTCTTTTACATCTTGCGTCACCGTGGATTTTGGCTGTAATACAGTGTATGGCACAGCAGGGAATCGGACTATTTTGCTCACATCTTTAGAGACCTGTTCCATTAACAACCCAGGTCAAGCGCTCAATGGACGGACCATAGTCCAAGCTGACAAAGCACAAGACTCCAGTGACATGAGAGGAGGCAGACTGTTTATCGATGGACAGTTTCTTTTTATGTGAATATGAAACTATGTTATCACTATCTTGCTGCTGTTTACATTCAACCAGATGAAGATTCAAAAGATGAACTGCAGAATTATTTTGTGGTTGTATACAAGTAATTTTTACAATTTTATTTATTGTGAATAAGAAATTAGAAATGTAATCACTTATGTGCTCTGTGTAGCATGAAGGAAAAGAGAATTTTCATTTCGTTGTAACCCTAACCTGTTGTACAACCTTGTGTGATATAATGATAAATACATTACTTTGATCCTTGGTTTTCAGTTCCCTGTGAGATCTTTTCATTCAGTCAAAAGCCGCCCAGGTATCAGGTATGCGGAGGAGAGCTGAACGTGGGCAAAGGAAAAGGTCAGGAGTTGTCCACATGATATTAGCAAATGTTTCCACCATCCATAGGGAGAGGCACTGAAAGAAGAGAAGCACTCATTTCTTAGACAAACACATGCTCATTGATGTCCAGGTCCCCTGTGAAGGAAGCTCAAGGCTGAATAGAGCATTCAGCTTGTTGAGTTTAGTGAGGGAGTTGAGATAGGGTATTTGAACATTTTAAAGTAGCTTAGCAACTACACTATATGGCCAACATAATGTGACACCCCATCCACAGACTAGGAGAGCTGGTGTAAAGGTTAAAGAGAGAACGAGAGGGACTAGAAATTAAAACCTTATCTTCCATCAATCATAACAGTAAGACCAAGGAGCTGGTGGTGAACTGCCAGAGGAACAGTAGGCCCCTTGTCCTGGTTATCATCCAACAGGAGAAGGAAGTGCAAAGGCAAAATTCATACAAGTATCAGCAAGCAGCAAGTACCTTGGGGTCCACCACTCTGCTGCTATACCACACCACATCTTATGTTATTTTGTCAGGCAGGAGCAAAAGTGAAAGGACCATGACATTGTTATTATCCCCATGAAACCTCCAAGGGAACAGGCTAAGATGTTACTTTGTAGAGATGAAGTTACTCTAGATGGCATTACCTTGGCCTCTAGCACCACTGACAGGAATCTTGGAGTTATCTTTGATCAGGACATGTCATTTAATTCCAACATAAAGCAAACCTCTAGGACTGCCTTCTTTCATCTACGTAATATTACAAACACATACTATCACAGACAGATGCAGAAAAACTAATCCATGCATTTGTTACTTCTAGGCTGGATTACTGCAACTCTTTATTATCAGGTTGCCCCAATAAGTCCATTAAAACGCTCCAATTAATTCAGAACGCTGCAGCACGAGTACTGACAGGAACTAGAAAAAGAGATCACATCTCTCCTGTACTAGCTTCTCTGCATTGGCTCCCTGTAAAATGTAGAATAGAATTTAAAATCCTCCTCCTCACCTATAAAGCTCTTCATGGTCAGGCCCCTTCATATCTTAAAGAGCTCATAGTACCCTATTACCCCACTAGAACACTACGTTCTCTGAATGCTGGGCTACTTGTGGTTCCTATAGTCTCTAAAAGTAGAACAGGAGCCAGAGCCTTCAGTTACCAAGCTCCTCTCCTGTGGAACCAGCAACAGGCGCCTGTCAGTGGTATCATATTTATGCACATGTCAGCGTTTTGATTTGAGGCAGAAATTACACAATGAGCCTTTAAGTAAGTAGTTATTCTTTTGGCCATGGTGACAGAGGTCCCCTTTGTCAGGTCATCAGTTGGTCCACCACTTTGGTCTAGGCTGAAACATGTCAGCAACTATCGGATAGATTCCCATCAGATTTGGTATCCAATTTTTAATGTTTTACCTCGTTTTTGCTCTTGTGCCACCAGCAGGTGTACATTTGTGGTATTATCTTAAATGTCTCAACAATTATTGGATGGATTGCTATGAAATCTAGTTCAGACATTCATGTGCCCCTCAGGGTACATTTTCACTTTTCATCCAGTGCCATCATTTGTGTAAAACATATGATCTTCATCAGCAGATTTAATTTACTTAGTTGTTATTTGTCACTTGTTGACTGTTAAAAGCAAAATATTGATTCCCATTGTTTTTAGTGAGAAGTTTGAACAAAGGCATTCAAAAGCACTTCATTTTTAATGAAGTCGGGTTGCTGTGATCAGTCTTTGATTTTCTGGACTGATATCCATCACCAAAAAGTGTTGAAATGAAAACCCTGGGCTAATATCCATGCCTGCTGTGTGGATAAGACCTCCTACGCCATAGGGCTGTTTAGATTTGATGATATCTTTATGTGCCAAATTAATTCCTAAAATGAATATCTCGGGGCTATCTGCAAAGGTTTGCTCTCATAATTAAGCAGCGCTTCCTAATACCGTCTCCTAGCTTGGGGCATCTCCTTTTAAATCTGTCTTTGAGAGGCCTTTTTTTCTCTTTTTTATCACTACTTCTTTCGTTCTGGGTTGGGGGTCTAGCTTAATCAGGTGACGGGCTGCTACATCACATGGCGTCATATCAGAAGACAGATGGAGATGACAGAGAGTGCACAGGAAGGTCACTGATGGAAAGGACTCCACAGTCACCCCGGCATTTGTACCTATTAATGACCCATGATGTTAAATAGCACCGAGGGAGGGCCCGACAGTCACGCTCTGTATGTCCGGAGGACAGGGAACTTGACCGCCATTTTATCCAGCCAAGCTTGACGGCACACTTTTTTTTTCATCTTTCTCCCTCTCATCTCAGTTTGTTGTCTCTTCTCCTAAATGACTGCTGGGAGAATTGATGCGCCATTTATCATTTTGATGGGAGGCTCAGGCACTAGACGATGAGACCGAGGGTCAACAGATTCACCCACACATTCAGCACGGTTAAAAAGTGCCTGTGAGGTTATCACAGCAGAGGCTCTTCATTATATTTCAGTGACCATCTCTACTGTAGGTATACAATTACCAGATTATCTGCATGCATGTTGTGCAGTTTACTGCTACTCCTGCTGGCAATTATGACAATCTTTATTTCTAGAGGCCATTTAAAGATTCTAGTGCCAGTAAGCGTCAACTGTAAACGGAAATTATTTCCCTCCAATGTCAACAACGTTGAAGTCAAATAACAAGAGCATTTAATAGAATGATAGGCAATATAAGAAACTACTTTCTCCCTGCAACACAGGCTCTGGTAATACCATTTACATAACTTACACCACTTACATAAATGCCAGCGCCTACTGTAAAATAAGCAGTATGAATCACCTTTAGTCTCCATCTCTATCGCTCTCTGTCTTTTTAATGGCAAGAAAGCAGGTAGTTTAGTCATCTGAAGCTGTGCAGTACAGTGCAAGTGTTGGGATGTGTGAGGGGAGACAGCCATGGTGTGTAATTAATCTATGCAGAGTGAGTAGGGGTAATGGCAGCTCTTCAGCTGGACTGCTCTGGTGCAACAGCAGGGTACCGTTTACATGATGGAGCAACTGCCGATAAAGGAGAAGCAGCACTTTAAATGAAGATGAAGGGGCTGATGGGGGGGAAGGGGTGCAGAGCAGGGTTCCACTGGTACACTCTGCAAAAACACCCTATGAATTAGGGTGGTGATAGTTAATATTTATAAATACCCTTTGTGGGCGACGCATAAGACTCAATAGTTTCAGACTTCTTTTTTGCAGCCAGTGGAGCTGCCCTATGCTGGCCATTAGAAATAATGCAGGCTTAATACACTTCCACATTGGCTTCACTTTACAGACCCAGAAGCTCTGTCCACTAATACTGTCAATGGATCCGGTCACCCTCCTGTTCCCACAGACAGCTATTGTAAGAAATAGCTGAGAACTGGAAATCCAGCAATGTTGCCAAGAATACTGGAATAAGAAACAATTACAGTCAGATGTTCAGTCCAGTTTTAATAAATTGCACTTTTCTTTTTGTCTTAGAGGGGGTCCATGTGTCAAAATATACTTTTATGACTTATTTGTGTTTGTTTGTGTTTAAATACCACTCAGCAAACATAATATGTTGTTCATACAAAATGTTTCCATGGGGTCTCCAAGGGCCCACAGTGCATTTATCAGCAATTAATATATTCATTAGTTACAGCCATAAAAAAACAAGGATAACTCTTAAACCCTTCATGTATAACTGAGGTTATAATTTCTATTATTAGTGCACTGTTGTATTGCTGTATGGGTACTGCCTGTTATAAAGCTTTTGTTGTACTGTAACTCTTTGTTGGCTCACCCTCACTGAAAAACACATTTGACCAAAACAGACTAAAAGAAAGGTCTGAGGAGGTCTATAAAACAAAGGTAACTTAAAGAGAGAGGCAACGAAGGCTGGTAAACACTCTCCAGCTAACCTTATGCTAATGACCTCTGTATTGCTTTGATGTAACTTCCCATATCCTCATGTTCTCCTTATTCTCACAATTAAACCTCTCTTCCCTCCCCGGAAAAGAGCAGCCCTGCAAAATCGGCTCTTGGTTGTTGTTTTTTAATCGTGTTCATCTCGGCTTGCGTCTGATTCGAGGTCAAAGGTCAAATGCAACCAAACACTGCCTCAGCTCTAATAGGCCTGGTTATAATCTTTAGTTTAGCCAAATAAAAGTGCTAAACTGGGATTCATTTGCAGCTGCAGGAGGGTCAAATCAAAGTGTTCCCATGAGGCAGACAGGAACCTCTGGGAGAACTCTTTCTGCTTTCTTTCATGATCTCGAGTAATTACTAAAATACATATCCACCAAGGACTAACTGATGATCTGATGGGCTAAGCCCATATAAAATTATTTTTTTTTATTTTTGCTCTTTTTTTTCGTCTTCAATTGTATTATTCTTAGAAGTTACTGTTTTTAACATTTTTATTTATAAAATAAATATATATTTTTTTTTTTTTTGAATTTTATGAGTCATACCCCAGACACCATGTCACAAACTACTGATATGTTGGGCCCATGTGGGTATTAAATGGCCTGAACAATAGGCCCTATATGGGATTGTCTGTCATAATAGCCCAATGTCAATTTCCCATGTCGGATTTATGCAGGATTACACTGGGCTGGGCATTCGCCAACCCAAATGGGGTCCATTTGCGTTGCCAACTCTGGGCCCATGCTCTCATTTCCTATTAGTAACCTAACTATGACTCACAGAGGCCTGCTTAGTTGAGCCAACAGGGCCCCAGATAAGATGTTCATTGTGGGACTATACACACTTGGCACCTGTAGCCCAGTATAACACATGTGGGGCCTGCATATACATGTTGGCTGGGTGGTGAATGGTAAATGGACCTGTACTTATATAGCGCCTTTATGGTCTCCCAACCACTCAAAGTGTTTTTACACTACATGCCACATTCGCCGTTTCACACACATTCACACAGCATCGGAAGCAGTTTGGGGTTCATTATCAGGGATCGAACCAACAACCTTCTGATTAGGGGACGACCCGCTCTGCCTCTGCAAGGCAGCCGCCCCAGTAACCTTGTCAACTCTGCGCTGATTAATACGCCTCCGGCTGACATTACTGTCTTTCTGAGGCTGTAGCAGGCTAGAAACTAGAAGAACTAGGGTATCCATTGGTACCAGCCATGTTATGGTAGCTTGTCAGGATGGGGGCAAAATAAAACATTTAAAAGTAAATGTTGGGGATGGAAAAACTGGCATGGCTATTTTTAAAGGGATCCCTTGACCTCTCAGCTCAATATCTGAATGGAAATGGCTTCTATGGGTACCCTTGAGTCTCCCCATTAGAAACATGCCCACTTTCCCCATGCAGTTTTAAGTATAATTGTGTGTATGTGGATCTTTCTGCATACTGGATTCCATAAACAGTGTTAGGAAAAGCTGAGAGTTGTGTGGATCCACTGAGCCTAATTGTATAAATGTGTGATGATGTTAGTCCCCATAGTAGCCATTTCATTGAACATTGACCTCACTGTATAAAATGAGCTATTGTGACCTCTAGGATAATGGATGGCTTTCCATAGTAATAGTGACTTGTAATAGTGATTTCTCACCATATTTTAGTTGTACACTGTAATCAGTCATTATGATTTCTGTGTAAGATCAATATAAAACATTAAGTATCCATGTCAACTGTGCAATGTAATTTAATCCAACCAACAATATTGAGTTTTGGGTCAAGAGTTGGGCTCACTGTAGTATCTTTGTTAGCAAGACACACGGATTTAAGTCAGACTCGGTCTGAGGCTGGGCCATCTACGGTGGACATGCGCATTTCAACACTTTGGGAAAAACTGAATTTTCAGGGGTTTCATCTACAATCCTACGCATCGTGGGTCTCCCTCCATGTTGGATCAGCTTTCTCTGATAGTGAGTATTTCCTCAAACTGTTTAAGTTAGTCTGTATTGTTGTAAATGTAATTCGCGATTGTTTTGGCTACGCGTGTAGTCACAAGTTTATTTTGGGGCTTTGGAAATTGTTGTTATATTAGCTAGGAAGCTAGCTAGCCAGCGTTAGCCCTCGGTCATGGTTGCTAGGTCCGCGGTTTTACCGCTGAATTGGGCTATCTATCTATCTATCTATCTATCTATCTATCTATCTATCTATCTCTCTCTCTCTCTCTCTCTCTCTCTCTCTCTCTCTCTCTCTCTCTATCTCTCTCTCTCTCTCTATCTATCTATCTATCTATCTATCTCTCTCTCTCTCTCTCTCTATCTATCTATCTATCTATCTCTCTCTCTCTCTCTCTCTATCTATCTATCTATCTATCTATCTCTCTATCTCTCTCTCTATCTATCTATCTATCTATCTCTCCTACTCTCTATCTATCTATCTATCTATCTATCTATCTATCTATCTATCAGTGACACTATAAAGCAATATTTTATTTATCATAATATACTGTATCATATTTCATGAGGCCATTTTAGGACCTAAGGTGAAAAAAATGCTTTTTAATGCTGGCACACTAAAAATGTATGGTGTAACTTTATAAATATTACTTTACACTTGGCAAAGATGGCAATGCTGTCGAACTTAAAAAGCAGTGTATATGGTTTGGCAGTGGCTTATTATGAGTTACGGTTTTGGGAAACTTTTTTGGGTTACTTTTGTGGCCGTTGGGCTGGTTTTGTCACACAGACCTGGCAACCCTGCCCTGGGGGCTTATGGACAGAAAGTTTCTCAGCAACGCGCAGTGGGCCTTTTTTGAATTTAGAATCGCACCAACTTGTCCACTTTGTTGCAGACTAACGTAAATGTTTGTTGTCAGATTTCAGCTAGCGTCTGTTAACGGTAGGGTGGCCATTCGTCCGGCTTTTGGCCGGACAGTCCAACATCACCCTGTCCAGCTGCAGGCGCAGCCTACACTCATTTGTCCTCCTTTTGAGAAAATAACTAAAAAGGTTGCCTTTTGACACATTACCTTGTTAGTTTAATACTTATTGGCTAAAAAGCTGTATCAAAATAAATAATTTCATTGGTTACATTTTCCTGTCCTGACCTATCAACACATGGCTAATTTTAATATTCAAATGAGCCATGTTTGATTCGATCACCCACCAGGCTGTCAATCAAGCTCTCTGCGACAGAGAACCTAACGTGAGCTAACGTCGGTTGTTGGACTGAAATTCTGAAAATGCTCATACTCAGATGTATAGGCAAAGCCTAGACACCTGAAACAGAAGGTGCTGCATTTTTTTTACCCTTTTTGCAGACTGGTTCTTGGGGCTATGGGGCTCAGCCGCTAACAGCAAATAAAGTGTTGTATGATCAAGCATTAAGACCTAGCTGCGATTTTACATGCAGATGGTCGGTGATGTTTTTTCTGTATATAGGTTGTGGTAAATGTGGTTATGAGCCATACAACTGAGGTATATTTCTGAATGAACGCTAGCTAGTTAGCTTGTAGTTGACTACCCTGTAGCAAACTAGTGTTGCTAAGCGACGCATAGACTGAATCACCGTGATGTTGTGCTGTCACAGTCGGATAACTCGCTGGTGGAGATATTAGAAATTAACTTGTCATCTTCAGCTGTAACAGTAACATTGTGCAGTGTTACTGTAAACTCAAGCTGTCAAATTAGCTTGGACAGGTGAAACAGGTCTCCACTCTAACGTCAGGTAAAGTGTTGATATTAAGATGTTGAGTTATGCGGGCACTGTACATTTGAGATGAATGAGATGTATATACTTTAAAATAATAAGGATAAAGACAATTCATTTGTTTGTAAGCTAATGCAGGGTTTTTCCACCCAAAAGTAATTGTAAACAAACAGCTGATTCGGTCTATACATTAGCAGCCAAGTCTAACACAGACAAGTATTTTACCTGGCTGTTTCTCTGCAAAATCAAGTGCTTGTTTGTGGCACAATGTGAAATATGAATTCATGAATGACAAACAAGGCAAAGCATGAGTGAATGCATGAATTGAATTAATGATATATTTTTTTTTAAAAACACTTGCCTTAAATGGCTGCTCTTGTCCACTGTCCTCTTTAATCCTGAGCAAAATAATGTAAAATGGGCTACAGTTACTAACATTTCTAGACAAGTGTGGATGAGCTGAGCCCCTTTTCCTGATGAGTACACCCATTGTAATATCAGCTTAAATTTTTTTTTCATGTGTTCTGGTTAAAACATAAACCAACTAATTGTTTTGTCTCCTGCTAATTTTCATTTTAGGTCATATATGCAGTGCAAGTTCTGTACATTTGTTGGGTCCAACCAAGATGTTCTTTGAGACACCACCAGTGTCATGGTGACAGGAGTAGTCTGTCTTTGAAAAAACCAAAGCGAGGAGAGGTCAATTATGTTCCCGATCATCTAGAAAACAACGATGATGATACATTAGAAGGTGAAAGATCTGCCATGGTAAATGAGATGAAAAAGAGAAGCAAAGACATGACCTGGGCGGCTGTGGCTCAGAGGCAGAGTGGGTCGTTCCTAAATTGGAAGGCTGTGGGTTCGATCCCCAGCTCCTGGTGCCACATGTCGAAGTATCCTTGAGCAAGATACTGAACCCCAAATTGCTCCTGATGCCGTGCATTGGTGTGTGAATGTGTATGAATGTTAGTTTCTGTTCGATGGACTTTGCCATCACTGAGTGAATGTGTGTGAAAGGGTGAATGTGGCATGTAGTGTAAAAGTGCTTTGAGTGGTCGGAAGGCTAGAAAGGTGCTATACAAGTACAGGTCCATTTACCATTTACCTTCATCAGACAGAAGATGGACCTCATATTCTCCCTGAGGAGGAAGGAGATTGTGGATCAACAACCTATGGTGTCAGAGATCCAGGAGAGATGGCCTGCTCTGTTTTCTGAAGAACAGGTAATAAAATCTGTGTGATTTCATTTCACATTAATATTTTTAGCTCTCCTGTTAGCACTGAGTTTCTTGTTAACTAAAGTAGAATAACGCTCTTACAAGGATAGGTCACATTTTTTTGAAAGGTGGTGCTGTGTGTCCCAAAGCAGTATATTCCAAAGTTGGTGGTAATACATTGACTGTGGATAAATGCTCAACACAACCTCATTTTCAAAATGTGTTCTATCCCTTGGTATTGTATGAGGTACTTCATCCATCGTTAGTCTATTTCCTACAGTCAATTGCTTTGACACACATCTAAAAGCAGCAGGAGCACTGGTATATCAAGCTAAGCAATGTATGTCTGTGGACAGGCCTATCTAAAAAATAATCAGTTTAGGTGTATGCTTGCATTTTCACTGCTTTGCCTTGTCATCATACACCTTTTCCAAGAGGAAAGTGCCGCTATATAAGTCAAATATCACTCTGCAAAGCATCCTAGCTGCTTTTGCAAAAACTAATAGCTAAGTTATTTTATATCCTGGAACACAGGAATTGCTGGTCTACTTTTGTCTTTTTTGCTACTGTGTGACTTTGGTAAATCCAAACTAACCCTTTAAAACACCAGAGTCACACACTAACACAAACTAACTAGCAGATCAAGAGAGTGGTAGACCAGCAACCACAGTGAAGTGTGGTTGGTTTGGAGAGAGCAATATTTGGTTTATATGAAAGTGGCGT
Source organism: Dicentrarchus labrax (assembly GCF_905237075.1). NCBI lineage: Eukaryota > Metazoa > Chordata > Actinopteri > Moronidae > Dicentrarchus > Dicentrarchus labrax. Next base: position 2,073,302 of record NW_026136713.1, on the reverse strand, counting down.
CCCATCAGAAAAGGAGTGTCTGTTGGCAAGGTGAAGCAGTGACAATAGTCTAAATACAGCATACACTTGCTTACACAGCTGATCATCTAATGTTGGTAATACAATGACTTTGGATCTCACAGTACCTCATACACCCCACTTCAAACAGTCCACCTATCCCTTTAAAATCATTAGATAAACATGTGAACTCTGTTGAAGGGTGACACTAGTGATTCCTATAAACTCAACAGAAAATATTTACAGTAATAATTATTTTAAGTTAAATAAATGTTTTAATACTGAAATGTGATTCTGCTTTTGTGTTCAACAGATTTGTGCAGAGTTCTACCGTGTCATCACCAAGGAGCTATTGGGGATCTTCAGATCAGCCTCAGATGAGTACTCTACTCGCCATTGGTCAAGAAATGGAAAAACTCCTTGACAAGCTTGATTACCAGGTAGACTGATCACTTGAGATCAATTTAAATGTTTATTATTGGAATTTACATATCTGTGGCTCAGTCTCTAATTTTTGCTCTTAAAGGGCATCACCACGTATGTAAAAATACAGTGTTGGTCACTTCTCTGTCGAGTAGTTTCCCCTTTTTTTTTGGGGGGGGTTCAGACATCTGACATTGGAGTACACAGAAGGAACACATCCCTGCAAGGTATACCCCTGTTTCTTCACAAGGATTCAGAGAAGCTCTTCAGGACATGCTTGGTGAGTACAGTAGGAGGCTCAACATTTTTAGATTTGTGGGAAGGAATTGGTTCCTAATTTTTAATTTTCAGTAATCTCTAAATTTGGCACCACCTTCATGTTTTTATCAGGAAACTGATCCAGATGACAGTCAGACAAGAGGACTCAAGATTGGTATCCTCACTGTCCTTGAAGATGATGGTGCCCCTACCTTGCTGTCCAGAGTCCAGAATATTGCTGTTTTGTTGGAAGAGGACATTGTCCTCACAGATCTCCCAGACCTCCCCACTGCGTTCGCCTTACTGTTTGGCCTGCTCTATGCCTTGAACATCAATTTCCCCAAAGAAAACAGGTACACCTTTGAAGTGATCGAGACCATCTTTATGAAACTTTCCACCAACTGCACACAGCGTGTCAGGAGCCTCAAAACCAAGCTTTTACTGTAAGTCAGCTAAAACCTGACTCAAAAAGTCAATACTATTTCTTAAAGCGATACTTAACATTTTTTTTCTTGTAATTAGCCTCTCAACCGAGATCCAGACAAGAGGATAGATATCATTTTTTAGACTGTGCGTGCATTAACAAGAAACAGATGTGTAGAGATCACCCAGCGCTAATTAGCTTAACTCCAATGAACGGTAGTAAACGGGATTCACTCTGCTTAGTCATCAGATAAACTTTTCAACGGTGTAAACGGTCCTGTTTGCTTGAAAAAGACAACAAAATAAAATGTCTGTCCTTCTCCTCGTACATAGACATTTTATTTTGTTGACTACTTCTTCCTGTTGTTCTTGTGCTGTTGCTGCACTTTACTTCCTGTAAGTATTTGATTAAAAATAACATCACTCGCTAATCTGACTCTAAAAATAACATAACTGGGTAAATAAACAAATCACAACAAGCAAACAGGACCGTTTACACCGTTGGAAAGTTTATCTGATGACTAAGCGGAGTGAATCCCGTTTACTACCGTTCATTGGAGCTAAGCTAATTAGCGGTGGGTGATCTCTACACATCTGTTTCTTGTAAATTCACGAAAAAATGTTATCCTCTTGTCTGGATCGGGGTTGAGAGGCTAATAACCAGAAGAAAAAAAATGGTAGGAGAATCGCTTTATGTTGCTTTTGGCTACATGCAGACGTGCATGGCAAACTTTTTTGTTTTGTTTTTATGGGTGTTTTATTCAGTTGGATAATGCTGCCCATTTTACAATGTTAAATTGTATGCCTTTAACTGGCATTGTTTTTTGAAATTTTACATAAAACTGTTGTGTTGTGAACCGCACAGGTTTTGCGTATTTGTATTTGACACGGCCACTTCAGATATGTCAGCAATGTTGTTGCTGTTGTTACAATTGTAATGCACTGCACAATGACATGTTTACGAGATGGTAAATATGTCTTGATTGTATTTGACCATAGGTCAATAACACTTGAAGTTACTATTGTTATGGAGCTACTTGTTCTGCACTTGGGTTTGCTGCATTAAGACAGTGATTCTCTGCTGCTGAAGTAGCTGTGGTACATCTTGCTTGTTCTACTGCTGTCTGGCATTCAGAAATGTAAAATGGAACAGTTTCCAATTATTACTTTTAATAAAGTATGAAGTAAACTTTAAACTTGTTTTGTATTCTTTGAAGTGCAATTTTAAATGTTATTAACCTTAACTTGAAATATTAAGTTAACAACCCTAACTTACTTTTAGTTTTGTAAAATGTAAAAATCTTAGTTGGTATAACTCTAACTTTTAAGTTTTAAAGAAGAAAAAAAAAATGAAGAAAAGTAAATTATCTGAACAAAAGATTATTAGTTGGCCAAACTGTTTGAAAACATAGACTTTTAAGTTGGCACAACTCTAACTTTCAAGTTTGTCTAAAGAAGAAAATGTAATTATACAAACAAAATAATATTAGATGATGGAACTTTTTTAAAACTCAAGATCTTTTGTTGGGCTCAAAACTCAAAAATTGATTGCAGTAAGTTGCCTTGAAATTTTGAGTTTTCTCAACTTTTTCATTTTTACAGTGTAGAAAAAGGTAATTGAAAGGGAGTTGACATAAAAAATGTCACTAGCGTATTACATTATCCAGCGCTGAATGCCCCACCACTTCGCAAATCATTCTGGCACCCCTGAATGTCACGGCTTCCTAACTGGAAGCAATAAGAACAAGCGAACATCCGATTCTTTCAGTTTCTTCCTACTTGCCCTGGTGCTATTTTTGTGAAGCTCTGTGCACTTGCTCCACCTCCAATCTGCTAAGACAAAGTGTGGAGTGGAACAGCAAAGTTCATTTATTCAGGTAAAATACAGTAGGGGACGCTGGAAACTTGGCATCAAAGTGACTACTTCAGGTGGTACAGTGGCTAGTGTGATGAAATATTTTAAACTCAAGGTTTACTCATTAGCTCTCTCACATGACCTTATACATGAAATGGAACTTCCTCAGGTGTCATTAAGTGACCTAAGGATGGAAATATGATCACGTGAGAACAAGTGGTCTTGGGGTGACTCAAGGGTTAAGATCCAGACCATGAATCGACTCCAGCTGACCTTGGGTGCATTTCTCTCTCCAGTGTTTCCTACCATTTCTCTACCGGTGTTATCAAATAAAGGCATAGAAGGGACACAATAAAAAAAAGCAATATACTTGCAAAAAGATCGTAGGAACCTTGAGTCCAGAATATTTTATTACAAAGTGAATAATTAACCTCCACACTTAAGATAATATGGTAGCTTCCTCCATTTTGGACTCGTTTGGATCTTACAGTGCTGTCTATGGTATCAAAGGACTGTCAGTACTGTTGAGATGGTTTGGAAATCTCTTCACTAACATTGAACAGTGTGATGGCGCTGCAAACATTTTCTCTGCCTCCTTGAAGGAATCTATTGCTCCAAAATGTAGCTGTTTTGTTTAATAACAAAATAATAGATACTGATAGAATGTACATTCCCTGGCATTGGACAGTAGTAACATATCCTACTGCTAGAGGAAGTTGGTGTTGAGATCACCTCAGGATACTTGTAGAAAATGTTGAAGAATTAGGAGAAAACACCAAAGAGTTGCTGAATGAGGTCCCACTAACATTATTAGTAATTAAGAAGCCAAAAATAATTAGTTATGTTTTGTGTCTAGTTAAATCCTGAAGAAGACATGAGCAGCAGCAGTTTTGATTTGAACATAGGGAGGAGAATCTATGAGTAAGCGTGACTAAAGATGATCAAAACTCTGATTTTAAAAGTCCACATGTTCCTGCTATGCTATTATAACTATTTGTTACACTGACAGCAGATTTGATTGATATGATGACTCAACATCCTGGTCGTTATGCTGTGATGTGTCATCGGTCCTCAACAAAAACAATGTTCACGCCCAACCAGAGCTTTCAAACTCTGGGCTGAATGGAAGCCAAGTCACTGCATATATTCATCACATTTCAAGTGCCCCTTTTTTTTTTACACTGATACACAGTTACTTGCCATATCAATGCCATTTTGTAACCACATGCTGTGTGTATTTTCATTCAAGAAATCTTCCATGAGAATAAAAATGTACCCATGTAAATTAAATATGTACCCATGGAATATATATAGACCCCTAGCTGCACCTGGCCAGACATGAAATCAACCATTAATTCCATTGATTGTAGTAATGAAATTATTGTTCAAGGGGAGACACTAAACGTGAACAGGGTAAACATTTTAACTAATAGATATCACCCAGAAACTTCCCCAGCTGATTACTGACGTTAAGACAATCGTTTTTGTATTTCAAGTATAGAAGCATCCTCTACTTCAAAATTTACTAATTTTCATACATTTCCAGAACAGAAATCTGAACATTGGATAAAGCAGGTTTGAAATTCTTGTTTCATTTTATTGACATATGGTAGTCAAGGTTTTTACAGGGGTAATTGTGGATATCTGCTTTCATCACTCCATAAATCAGAAGATACTGTCAACAGCACATTCTTTCATGAATAAACTGTGATTGTGCTACTAAATATTTCTGGCTCATAAAAACTCATTTTGTGAAAAAAGGCCTTTAAAGATATAAAAGCACCACATGTGAATAGGGTAAAACATGTAACCAATAGATATCCCCATCAAACTTCCCCAGTTGATTACTAACATTAAGATAATTATTTTTTGTATGACAAGTTTTCTGAAATGTTATGCCCAATTATGTGAATGACGCATTATCTAATGTTAACTTTTCAATTCAATTCAATTTTATTTGTATAGCACCAATTATAACAGAAGTTATCTCAGGTATCTCACTTTTCAAATAGAGCAGGTCTAGACCGAACTCCTTTTGATGAAATCTACAGAGGCAAATGGAGAAAGTGTAGTAAAATAAACACCTAAATGTTTATTTTGGGCATTTTCTTTCCACTAGTCTGAAAGAAGATGGTAAATGGACCTGTACTTGTATAGCGCCTTTCTAGTCTTCCGACCACTCAAAGCGCTTTTACACTACGTGCCACATTCACCCTTTCACACACATTTATACAGTGATGGCAAATCGAACAGAAACTAACTCATTCATACACATTCACACCGATGCACAGCATCAGGGTTCAGTATCTTGCTCAAGGATACTTCGACATGTGGCGGGAGGAGTCGGGGATCGAACCAACAACCTTTCGATTAGTGGACGACCCGCTCTTTCTTTGAGCCACATCTGCCATAGACATGTTAAAGAAGATAGGAATAGGATAGGAAAATAGCACAAAATCTCAAAATTGAGCAGTGCATTAAAAAACAACATGTTTTTGTCTGTGGTGTCTCGCCTGTGGTTGACTTCTACTAAAATCTGTACTGGTCCCGTGAAGATAAAACTTTTTTTCCAATCTAAACATAACACAAGTATTTAATGAACCAACCGTAGTCACCCCTATTTTTAAGTCTCTGCTTGACTGCATATTTGTCTCACACAGAAGTTGATCTTTTGCCAGATTGCTTAAGTGAGCATTCAATAATTTATTACATCACGACAAAAAGCCAAATCACCACAGAATTTGATCAGGCAGTATAAAAAATGACTAATGATGCAAAAAGAAAATGACTATTAAGTGAGATAGATTGCAATTGATACAACATATTCAAAACACTTCCTCTGAATTCAGTGATGTGGCAGACAGACATTCCCCCTGGAAAGTCTCTAAGGGCTAATATTCACGTCTGATCACCCCTGTACCCATATTTCCTGTCACACTGAGCAGATTGGCTCTTTTGGTGTCGGTGCATTTTTTCATATTCTTTAGTGGAATGCAGCAGGCATTTGATGGGCCTCTATATAAAACCATCTATTCAATATTGTTTAACCCTGGAACAGTATGGTGAGCAGCAGAGGAGGGGTTCATGAAGGGGTTAAAATAATTTCATTTTATGTAGCCTTGTTCATAGAGTGATACATCTTTGCTCTTTATAATTGTACTGTGGTGGACCTCCAGACATCCACACACACACACACACACACACACACACACACACACACACACACACATATACACACTTGCTGGCAAGCTCATGGAGGGCTATAAAAGTGTTCATTTTCTCTCTCCCCTCCACTATTACATCTCCTTATCTAGTCCATCTTCTGTTCTCCCTCCACTCTAGGCACTGCAATCAGACCCAGCGGAGAGGGAATGCTTCGCTGCATGCCGGCGTGCAGAGACAGCCTCGTTCTTTTTATGGCCTGGCTGATAAAGCAATGAGGCAATCGGCCATTCCCATCAGAGAAAGAGGCATGATTTGGCTGGGCTTAGCAGCACTCGTCAGTTCTCCTCTCAACTCACCTGCTCATCCCGCTCCTTTTATTTCTTTTCATTACTTTCATCCTGCCACCCCTGCAGACAACACTGAAGTCGCATTCATACTACTATTGTGCTGTTTTTTGCTTTATATTCAGACGGGACCATAGACAGAAATTGAGGCAGAATAAATGTGTGTATTATGAAAAGGAGGTGAACACAGTGAGAGCTCATTTTAGCTGCACAAACTCGACAGCAACATACACTTTCAACATAAAGGACCAGCGCGTAGGTTTTAGTGGCATCTACCACTCAGGTTGCAGATTGCAACCAATTTAATATCAAGCAATCAGCCTTCCAATTGGAAGGAGGAGAAATTACAGGGGCTGCAAAACTTGTGAACAATACAAAAGGTCTTTTCTACAGCCAGTGTTTGGTTTGTATGTTCTGGGCTACTGCAGAAACATGGTGGTTCAACACAGTGGACCCACTCCCTCTGTAGATAAAAAAAACAACTAATTCTAAGGTAACAAAAACTCAAATATTCTTATGTAGCCAGCCAGCTATGTATTTATTAGCTTTTAACTAGCAAATCATTTCTGGTATTAATTATAAAAACGTAACATAGATGATATATACAAACTTAACATTGTGCTAGCTGCATAGCTAGCTACCTGTTGGTCAGCTACCATTACCCAAGCAGTCCAGTTCCTCACATCACTTGTATAATGTAAGCTGACCAACAGCTGGCTAGCTAGTCAGCTAATGTAACCTCGGTAACAATAGCTAACGTTGGAGACATATACAGTGACTGATGATGTCGCACTCTTGCCTGTAGAAAAGCAAACCGGTTCTCAGAAGATTCTCAAGGTAAACCAACTCTAAACCAGCACTGACACTAGCCCAGAACTAACACTAGGTTCGCGTTGGTGGGATGGGGGTGAGAATGACCCAAATCTTAACATGTTGATATGAATGCCTTCACACCTCCTCAACTGGTCTGTAGAGGGCTGAGGGAAGTGCTGGACGAAAGGGATGGGGTGGGTGGAGGATGGCTGTAAAAGGGGTGAATGATGGGCTTCCAGGAGGAGATCAATAGCTCAAGGCCTTGAGCACAGATTGGCTCTCACTCCACAGGGAATTCACCATAGACCTGCAACTATGTGCACTAAGCACAACACACGCAACCCATTTTGCATCCACCACCTTCAGACTCCACTCCTAACCAAGCCCCTGACCCACCCCTACAAAAACCGTGTCTCTACTCCCTACTGCTTCAGTCCCATTCATCAAAACTGAGCTGCACTCTGGGAGTATAATAGCTCAATCACAGAGTCCCCCCTCCCTGCTCCACTCCCCCAGCCCAGTCTGCAGTTGGCAGCACTCAAAACGTTCCCATCACTGAGCTTTTAGAGAGTTTCTCGTTCTGTCTCTGTGTATATTCAGGTATTTTTAGGAGTCACACAGAGGCCAGAGACATTTGTTCTGTTTAATTGGCTGGGTTTGAATGATCTTTACCAATAATACCAATACTGCTTCAAGACTGGCTTCAGAATTACTTTAAGGGTGATGGGGCAAAATGAGTTCATTGGCAGCTTCACAGCAATATTAAGCCACAGATTCCTGTCGTCACTTACAGTTAAAGTTCTCAAAGTGTTGCCAGTCTCACATACTTACTAGTTCACAATTAGGTATTACAGTGCTACAGTCTAGTGTAATCTGTCCAAAAAGTGTAGAGGTGTATTATTACCACAAATCAAAAGCATCAGAAAACCAAGGAACAACATCCAAGGTTATAAAATGAAGCCAGCACAGAAGTAACAAAAAGATGTTGGTAGGCAGGGGCCAAAACCAGGAAAACCAGGTACACCTAGTTGACATCATTGTAAAAGCACTTTTGACTATATTGTGGTTGTGTGACGGTCTAACACATAGATGCTTGGCTACTTCAAGAATAGGCACAGGACATCCCTTCATGCATCTGCCCCAGAGTTAATGGATGAATGGTGAGGACACGTGTAGACAAACACAAGCCTTGTTGTGCGTATCCACTAACAGCACTATTTTAAGAGCAGGGAAGCCTTCCCCTCACTGTTTCCAAAGGGAAATGTATGCACATTGCTGGGAAATACAAAATCAATTTGTCCTCTCTTGTTTAGTGAAGAAGCAGCCGAGAGAGGGAGGAGTCTACTCCACCCTCTTATTTCTCTTTTACTCTGTTTATTCTTTCTTTTAGTGCAACTCTTTCTTCTCTCTCATTTACTCGTATTAGCACACTTCCCTCTCAACTCTTATCTACCATTGCACGTGTTACTATACTCAATACCCATCATCTTGTGTGTTGATTCTACTTGATCCAATTTGTGTGCGTGCGTGTGTGTGTTGTGCTACCACAATATTAGTTTATACCCCAGGGGGAAATCTTCTGCCGTTCAGATGCAAGAATAGTTATTGAAATGTTGTGATGATAAATGGGTAAACACATGATATTTATTCCACACAGCGCTCAAACTTTAGTTTTTGAAGTCCGTCCCTTAATCCCAATGCAGCTAAATATGTTGACAATGCAAAGAACTGCAAATGCTAAATTGGAAGACAATTTATTCTTATAGTGTTTGACAGTGTTTTTAATAAAAGACTGGATGTTGTGGTATTGTGCTACAGTGTGTCTTTTGAAAGTACCCAAGCATTAAAAGTTGTTCACCCAACCATCCACCCTGGGTGGAAATTACTATGGCTCACATTCTATTGAGTCAATATTGCTTTAATTATCGTTTTCTTCAATAATGACAATAATATTTTCCTAAGCATAACAAAGTACTTTTAGCTACCTAAAGTTACCCAAATCTTAACCATAGAGGAGGCCGATCACAAAGCAATCCAAGCCACTTCTCGCTCCCAAGTTGTCAAATACTCCTGCTTGATCAGTAGCCCAAGCGTCAAAATATGTAGATAAGATGTAGATGAAATATATTCATGTACTTAAGTTATATCAGGTACACAACGTAGCTTACAATTTATTTCCTAAACCTAAACAATTAGTTTTGCTAACTGGATTTGCCTATGTTTTCTTGCTAACTGGACCATGGAACCCTGAGCGTCAGGAAATAGCTTGAGAGGGATACCTACAGTGTCATATTTTCAAGGGCCACTGGCCAAGCAACCACATTGAAACAATCATATGAATTTTCTGTCATGGTAAAGCACTGCCAAAGGTTGGTTGGTTTGTCCATATGTTCATCCAATACTGTAGTCTGTTTGAAGTGAACAAATTCTGGCCAGACTACCAATACATTTTGGTGTGATTATTGATAGTACCCAGAAGATTCATTCTAATGTTTTTGGTGATTTTTCTTGGCATCATTAGATCAAAATATATTTCCACAATTTGCTGAGCACAGATATGGTCAACAGAGGATGAACCCTTCCCATTGTGGACACATCAGGGCGTCAACTGTGCAAACAAGATATCTTCCTAACCATGTAATAGAATTTGCAGAGTACAGACATATCACATACACAGAGGATGAAACTGTTTCATTTTAACAAACATATAGCCCTTTCGCAGATTTGACAGCGTTTGGCCAAATGTGTTTGGGGTGTGAAAGCAGGCAGTGTTTTAACTGGTCTCTCAAGTTTTCTGTTCTCATTCTTCACACACCTACTTCAATACCATGAATGCCTTTAAGGAGAGGCAGTCTTTAAGTGTTATCCCTATCCATACAATTCATCACGTTGAGACTACAAAGACACACAATGGACAGAGTTCTTGGTGAGAGATCAGGGAGGCGGTGGGATGGAGCCGGAAAAGGCTACGACTGCAGGTTTTTCACCCTGCCTTTCAGAACACGTATGACATTTAGCAGAAAATAATGGCAGCTATGGTATCGTTCACACTAAATCGGGCACTGCGGAGAAAGCGCCATCCTCCCATTGAATTGAGCAGGGGCAGTTTAAGGGTTTAGGCTGCAGCTTTTGGTCAAACTGTTCAACACTCAACAAGAAATACCAGTGAAACCAGGCGCTACCCAGACAGAGTTTATTGGCCAAACTGTGATAACAAGTTGTGTCCTCGCTTGGTTTATTTCTTATACCAAGCTTTGATGTCTACATCTGGCTTGCAGCCAATGCTTCAAAATAACAAAACCAAGAAGCTTCCTTTGGTTTATGTCTATTTGTTTGAGAGAGATAAATAACATTTTATTTTTTTTATTGTTTCACAGCGGTAACAAGCCCCACACACTGTGGCACAATCCTGTGGCTAATCGCTGCAACACCAGATTTTGTCAAAATATGACCTTAAGGTTAGGAAAATATTTCGGTTATGGCTAGTGACAAGCAGCTAACACAGTTGGTTAAGGTTAAGGTATTAGTTTTTTACCACGAGTAAATAGCCATGAGATGTTGAAGGCTTTTAAAATCACTGCCCTCTTGAGTGCCTCAGATTTCTTCAACAATTCTAAACTTAGGAATGCCTAACTGAAGAGCACCAGACGGTCACCTTTTTTACACTCAAGCAGCACTCCATGCAGTTTGTTTTGCTCCTAAGTTTAAATATTAGAGGTACTGGATGTAAACTGTTTTGTCCAATGTAAACCCAATTCCTAGGGATACTGGGCTGGAACACTGGCCTTTACTGCTTCTTTGAAGAACAATCATCACCATATTGCTCATTCCATCAAACAACTTTCTTATGACAAGGTGTAATTCACATTAGCCTTGTGTCCCTCAACACATTTTGAAGTATCACATTAGAAAAGGTTGATGGAAACTGCAAAATTATTTTTCACGATTGCTTGAGGTGGTTTTTAGCTCTTTTTGAAACAGGGACTCTCTTAACGGGAGATAGAAACTTTTTGTTTTTCTTACATAGTTTACACTTAACTCACATGACTGATGAGCTGTTTCCACCGCAACAGTCTCCTCATCGCTCCTATTGCTCTATATTGCATCCACACAGATCTGATGGAACCAAATATTTTCATTCTGTTTTCGTTTTGAGGCTTGACTCCACTCTTTTAATTACGTGATCTTGTTGTGCTGTCTTCTTCTGGTTTTCCAACTGGAGAATTGGCGCAACTTACTGTTTATATTGTTCACCAACTCTTATTAGAATAGGTAGTCGATGGAAACAAGTACTAATTTTTTTGCTGAATTACTCCAAATCCGGATAAAATATGCGCTACATGGGGCACCCTGGTAGCTCACCCGATAAAGCTGAAGTCTGCTGGAGTCCTTGCTGCAGCGGCCATGGGTTGAACTCCGACCTTTGGCCCTTTGCTGTGGATCCCTCCCCTTTATTGTCTCTTCAGCAATAAAAGCCCCAAAAATATAAATAAAATAAAATAAAATAAAATTGCAACAAACTTGGATGGAAACACTGCTACTGTAGCTTCTACGGGTTGCTCGTGGCTTTAGAGTGGCTTTTAGTTTCTTCAGCTCTTAAATGAAAATCAAATTGTTCTACTACAACTGCAGTAACAGGAGGAAGACAACCTCATAGACAGAAGCTGGTCCACAAAGGTTTTTTAACACGGGCATCTCATGATGTGACAGTTCAATAATACAAATACTACAGGCTTTTAAGCACATCAGCATATGGAGAGGCTTGCTGCTCTGACAAGCATAAAAAAGCTTTTTTTTTTCAAGCATGTCATGGGCTCAATTTGGAAATTGCATCACAATCATCTATCTAAAAGCTATTCCTTTGTGTTCCGGGCTGCTTTTATTTCCTCTCAGAGTGGTAGGGCAAAGCCAATATGTTGACTGTTGACTGTACAGTATAACAGGTTAACAAAGAAAAAAAAATTCCTTGTCAAGAGCTTAATTCACATGCTGTCTGGTAGTGTGGCGGGGGAGGTTATTTGTGCATCATGTTTGCGGTTGGCAGAATCAGGGAGAAGAGCGACCCCGGTGCTGTTGCTGCTTTGTTTCCTGTGCAACTCCTTTGCTTGTGGTTTCTGTTGGATGGTTGCCAGTGAATCGGGGGCCATCGCAACCAGCACAGACAGCCATGTGTCAGTTTTATTACTCATACTGTTGTCTTGCACAATGGAGTAAAGCTGCTTTGTTGCTGCCTCTCACTCTCATTCTCCTTCCTACCAAGTTTGTCTTTGGTATCCACGTCTCCCTCTCTGTTCTCTGTCATTTTCACACTCAGCCTCCTTCTCTGGGTCTCCGTCTTTGACACCCTCGCTTGATTTTTTTTTCTCCGTTAGCAGTTTTATATCTGTTACCCAGCCTCCTGTCTGTCTCCGTATGTGCCTCTGTCTCTTGTTTTCAATAAGGACTAATGGTGACAGGTTTAAATCCAGCAGAAAGACGTGCAGAGTTGGGTCCTAGCTACCACATGCTCCCAAAGGATTCCCCTTGTTTATTTTACATTGTGCTTTAGCTCTCATCTCAGTGTACAAACATCCAGTAAAGCTTCTGTTCGCTTACAGTGATACCACCACCACATGCCGAGAAGATGACTGCTGCTTTATTTGCCTCCAGAGACGCAGCCCCCCACCCCTCCTGCTGCCTCCACCTATCCTGGCACAAATCAAAATAATGGCCCTTTTTGCTGATGCTCCACATTCCACATTTTCAAAAGGCAAATGTGTGAATATGTCAACTGCCTTTTGTCCAACAGCGCATGAAATCACCAAAAAAGGGGACAGAGGGACCTGCCGGCCCCCTTGGGCTCCCATAGGCAGGATTTGGGTCTTTTTTAAGGGAATGGAGGGACAAGGGGGGATTGGGTGGGAGAGGGAATACAATCCATGTATTTTTTTTTTTTTTTTGTAAGGTGGAAAAAAAACTTTATAAAAAAAAAATTTTAAAAAAATTTTTTATTTTTTTTTTTTTTTTTTTTAAAAAATTAAACCTAATAAAAAACATTTTTTTTTAAATTTATTTTTTTTTTTTTTTTTTTTTTTTTTTTTTTTTTTTTTTTTTTTTTTTTTTTTAAGTTTTTTTTTATTTTTTTTTTAAAAAAGGGTAAAAAAAGGTTTGGAAGGGGGGGGGGGGGGTGGTTTGGATTTTTTTTTTTTTAGTTTGGGGGGTTTTTATTATTATTTTTATTTTTTTTTTTTTTTATTATTTTATATTTTTTTGTTTTTTTTTTTTTTTTTTTTTTTTTTTTTTTAATTAAATTTTTATTTTTTTTTTTTTTTTTTTTTTTTTTTATTATTTTTTTTTTTTTTTTTTTTTTTTTTTTTTTTTTGTTTGTTAAAATTATATTATTTTTTTTTTTTTTTTGCTCCCCCTATAATTTTTTTTTTTTTTTTTTTTTTTAATATTTATTTTTTGTTTTGTTTTAAAGTTGAGTTGTGGAGTAAAAAGTGTTAAAGTCTGCCTTGGTGGTCGTGGAGAATGGATGGGTAAATCAAGCCCAGGACTTGAACACAGGAGGCTGTTCATGTCCAGTAATCACTGAATTCTTTTTAAATTATGTTACATTACATATCTGACATTACTGTTTTTATTTGAACTCAAACCACAATCTTTTCCTAAGCCTATCAAGTAGGAGTTTTTGTGCCCAATCCTAATCAAGTAGGTTGCCTAAACCAACCACCATTTAAACTAAAATGTTTCACAGCAAGGTTTGGTTTGAAAGTCTAAGTGGATGTTGCATATTTATTCTTGCCAACTTGACTGGGGAGCCCTGCATATCCAGGAAAGACAATAGAGGGGTACCTAGATAGACATTTTGAAAAGTTAGGATGGAGTAGGCAGTATAGCAGTGAGTATGTGTCTATGCACGGATCCAAAACCATGTAATTTATTAGCCTGGAAACGGGACCTTGTTACTTGTGTGCCTGTTCACCTTTTTTTTCGCCAGGATAGCGAAGTCATGCCCACACACTACTGACTCTGACAAAGGGTTTAACCTGAGCCAGGCCATACCACAATGATAGCAATCATACAGGCTAATGTAGCAAGTAATGTATGCTTCTTAAAAAATAATAATATATATATATATTATTTTAACAACTGTGTCGGTATCGGCCGATACACAAAGTTCAGAACTTAACATTTTTTACAGGATTCACAGATTGAACTATGATCTATTATCACTTTGTGTTAAAGAATATAATTGAACTAACTAATGACAGTTGTACCAGATTGCATTAGAGTGTACTGGTGTACCTAATAAAGAGAAATCAATACAAAACTGTACTGTCCGTCATACCTTTTAATTACCCAATTTGTAGGATGTAGTAGCATTTAGCTGTGAGGTTGCAAATTGCAACCAACTGAATACCCCTTGCATCACCCTTGTATTGCAATTATGTAGGGGGAACTCCAGTGGCAGCAAAATGCGCAAACAAATGTGTGAGGCCCTATCTAGAGCCAGTGTTTGGTGTGTCCGTTCTGGGCTACTGTAGAACATTTCAATTCAATTCAATTTTATTTGTATGATGATGAACATAAAGAAGATGATGACGACGGCAACAACAACGACAACAACAACGATGGGGGACAATTAGCAGTGATTATAGTAATAATAGTATCTGTAGTAATAATAATATAAATAATTATAATAATAATAATAATAATAATAACAATAATATCAGTGATATTAGCAATGGCAGTTAAGCAGGACCATGGCAGGAGGCTCCAGCAGGATCCATGAGAACCTGCGAGACGAGAAAGCACAAGAACTCCGGGGAAGAAGTGGAGTTAGTAACATGCATTAATGGAACATGAATGAGTGCAGAAAGAGAGAGGAAGAGAGGAGCTCAGTGCACCATGGGAAATCCCCCGATAGTCTAGGCCTATAGCAGCATAACTAAGGGATGGTTCAGGACTCACCTGATCCAGCCCTAACTATAAGCTTTATCAAGGAGGAATGTCTTAACCCTTTAGGCGCCGGGTTTTATTTTGAAAAATACTAGATTTTGACATCTAAATTTCAGGAGGCTCTGGCTTGAAAGTGGTTTGAGATAGAGACAAAGTGTAAATGAGACAAATATTGAGAATGACCTAAAGTTTATCTAGGTAGTCAATTTTCCCATCTAATTTGCATATTATGACGTCATATGGTGACGGCCATATTGGATTATATAATTTCCATGAAATACCTGATATTTTGAAAGAGAGTTGAACTTATTTCAAATCAGATGCAGGGCGTCCATCTGATTTGTAATGTTGTCCACATATCAAATGTACAGGGAAAAGTAAATTGTAAGCCAACAGTCATAAACTAGAACTATTACTACCACAAAACTCATGTAAACAGTAGGCGTTTTTTATGATTTTTTACCCACTACCACCCCCCATTGGAGGACACTTTTTCTTTTCTTTTTTTATTCTCTTCTTCATTATTATTATTATTATTATTATTATTATCATTATAATATGAATACACTGCCGCATCGGATGGCTGCGCCACTGCCGCGCATGGACGCACTGTGACCGGCGCGGTAGAAAGAGTGAACACTAACGCTGGTCCCAGCGCTATTCTCACCACCCCCGCTACTTCTACCACATCCATTAGCTCCCTTACTGATACTATGAGTTTGTGTAGTAATCCCACCTATGTTGGGCAAAGGGTCGTGTGTTAGTGCTTGTGTGTTTTCCCCGCTCTGCCTGGCAGCGCCGGTGCAAAGACGCACCGTGACTATCACGCTCACTAAACGACCAGCCGTCATCTCCCAAAGGTAGATTTTCCCCTTCAAAATCAGGGTCAGCGAATAGAAGAGACCCATCACTTCCCTAAGCGTCAACTTTTTGCTTGCCATTTTCATTTATTTCGTCTCAATAACTCCTAAATCCAGCAATACCGCTTCAGCATAAATTGCGCCTTGGCGCACTATTTCCGGTTTCTCACCTAACAGTTTGGACGGGTCTTCCTCGAACATTTTGCATTAAAACATGACGTTTTTCTGAGCTAAGGTCTAAGTATGGGATGTCTGCCAACTAGTGGAGGGGAGTATGAATGAGATATAACACTCTATTAGGAGAAAACAGCTGTTTGATTCAGTACCACGTCCTGTCGCAATTTTGCGACTTTGGCGCTTAAAGGGTTAAGCCTACTCTTGAATGTGGAGAGGGTGTCTGCCTTCCCGAACCACAACTGGAAGCTGGTTCCACAGGAGAGGAGCTTGGTAACTGAAGGCTCTGGCTCCTGTTCTACTTTTAGAGACTATAGGAACCACAAGTAGCCCAGCATTCAGAGAATGTAGTGTTCTAGTGGGGTAATAGGGTACTATGAGCTCTTTAAGATATGAAGGGGCCTGACCATGAAGAGCTTTATAGGTGAGGAGGAGGATTTTAAATTCTATTCTACATTTTACAGGGAGCCAATGCAGAGAAGCTAGTACAGGAGAGATGTGATCTCTTTTTCTAGTTCCTGTCAGTACTCGTGCTGCAGCGTTCTGAATTAATTGGAGTGTTTTAATGGACTTATTGGGGCAACCTGATAATAAAGAGTTGCAGTAATCCAGCCTTGAAGTAACAAATGCATGGATTAGTTTTTCTGCATCTGTCTGTGATAGTATGTGTCTAATTTTTCTAATATTACGTAAATGAAAGAAGGCAGTCCTAGAGGTCTGCTTTATGTGGGAGTTAAATGACAAATCCTGATCAAAGATAACTCCAAGATTCCTGATAGTGGTGCTAGAGGCCAAGGTAATGCCATCTAGAGTAACTATATCTTTAGACAGTGAGTCTCTAAGGCTTTTGGGGCTTTTGAAGTTAACTGATGAAGATTGATAGCAGAAAAAAATGTCTAAATATATATCTTATTTTACATATGTTAAAGTGGGGAAATATATTGGACACATGAACCTGTTGGTTCCGTGGGCTCCTGCTGTCTGGGCAATGCCTCCTTCGGACAGTCACCCAGCCTCCCTGTCTTCCCGGCTGCTCGGGAACCACCGGGTGACGGCTAGCAGAAGCTACACTGGGGCGGCCCACACCGGCTACTGGGGGCTGGCTAACTATTGCGGCTAAAGATTTCTCTGTGGTGCGGTGCCGTGCTTCTCATTCACTGAGCCTCACCTCCAGTGCAGTCAATAAACTACACTTAATACAGATACCATTATCACTAAAGGAGGCAGAGGAATAAGTGAACATCTGACATACTGAGCAGGACAGAGGAGAGGAAGAAGACATTGCTAAATGTTAATGCTAATGAAGCTAGTGTGTGAAAAAACTTTACTTTTACGAAAAGTCGGTAAAAGAAGGAAGTAGCTCCTAGTTCTTAGATAGAACTAGTCTACGTTTAAATGTTAAGCGGGTAAATAACCGCTGTAACGAGTTGAACAGTGACAGATGGATGTGGGTATTCATTAGCGGTCACTTTGCAAACACAGACATACTCTCGACCGTATCCTTATTTCCTGGTGTTACTGAAAACACAGCAGGGTTGGTGTGCTTTTGTAGTTCAGGGTGTGTGTGATATGCTGCATGAATTTTTAGATTCAGTGTGACTTACACCATCTAGGGAATTTGTCTCTCATGTCCATCGTGAATAAACATCATACATCCTCTTAGAAGTGAGAGAAACTCCAGAAAGTTCCTGAGAATATTCGTTTTCTTCCATATCAAAGCAATCCAAGGATAGTTGTCTGTACATCCATTGGTACATTGCGCACAATAAGTGCTAATGGCTAATTCAACCATTTGCTAAAATGTAATCAAATATAGGCAAAAAAGTTCAGTTCAGTTTAGTCAGTTCTCTGCATAAACTGCTATTCTTGTGTATGGTTGCTGAAAATAATCAAACCGAGGAACCACAAGGAGCTTTTATTGAGTACCAAAAGGTGTTGTTCATAAGGAGGAGAAATGATACTTCTGTGGACGGGGCAGCAGCAAAATGTAATGTAATGTATATTTAAAATATTGGGAAACTGAAACCGTTGTATCCATCTGTGTTCTCTTTAAAGCCACCAGACTCAGTAATTTTAGCTTGCAAAGCTTCTGTTCCACCGCTGCCTCGATCCACAGCATCTTGCAGTGGCAATTTGGATACGAATGAACATGTGAAAACACCAAAGTCACACAATGACACGAATAAACTGATCGATGCAGCGGTAGATCAGCAACTGTGTTCTGCAAGGTAAAATGACTGTTTTTATCAAAGGAATCTGGTTGCTTTGAACAGAGCCACTGAACGATGTCAATTCCCATGCAGGAAGGGCAAGTCTTTCAGTTCAGTTAATAATTGATATCCAACATACGTTGTGATTTTCTGTTTGTACCTTTCACTCTAATATCATTTAAACTAGCACAACACAGACTTTCCTCCATCTCATCCATTCTGCTTTTCACTTCCTGCCCTCCATCTGAATTTTATGCATCATTAGAATCACATGACTGCAAACAAGTTATTAGAAGAAAAGTTCAAGGGTCAAAACAACATTAGGAATCAATTGCAGGGGACTAGAGTAGCCACAGCAAGGTTCTTTTTTAAATATCACACATTCAAAAGTGTTTGTCCTGAGGGTGGTGATGAAGGTAAGTTTGAGTGTCCATAATGGAAATGGGAAAACATATATATTATTTGACTGACAAAATGTAATCCCTGGGGGCTTCCTGACCTTTACCTTTTTGTAACTTTAGTGTATTGGTTTGTTGGCAATTCATCAAGATGCATATTGTCCTCAGTGAAGGAGACACACATCCCTAGACCTTGATGCAGGTGTAGTGAACCAGAGTGAAGTGTTGTGAACGCAACCCCGGTAGTCCAGCAAAACTCCTCCCTCAGCTCCTCCCCCTGCCCACGTGCAGTATAAAGGGCCTCAGCCGCTCAGTGGAGCCTCTTGCTGGTCCCTGGTGGTGGTTGCCTGCTGAAGGTGGTGAGTAGGGTCCCCATTTTTAGTGTTTCCTGGTGGTTTAAAGTTGTCCCCCCAACTAACATGCCTTTTTGTGTTTTAGGCTCACCTGCTGCTGTTCTGTCTTGCTTTGTTTTTGTTAGGTTTGCCTTTTCTTTTCCCTATTTCTTTTCCCTTTGGACCAGCTTTTTCATTTGTTTTGGCCTTTTGTTTATTTTGCTCATTTTGTCTGGTTTTGATTTGTTCTCTTGGTCCAGATTTATTACGTTTGTTTACTTTGAAATACATTTCTGTTATCTTGCTTGAGTATGTTTTGAGATTGTTTAATTATCTATGGGGTTGTTGGTTTTCTTAACTTTTGATTTTCTTTGTTTCAGGAGTGTCTTTTCTTTTGTTCCCTTGAGTTTTGGTGTGGCCTGGGTGTCCTCAGGTGGGCGGCTAGGCACCATGGTGGAACCTCAGTCCCGTTGCATGCAAGTAGGCACTGGGGCTCTTTTAGTGCATGATTTTGTTGTAGTGTTTGTAGTGTTGCCCCCCAGACTTGTGAGACGGGGTATTTTTCCAGTAGTCTGCCCCCACTGAGGCCCCAGCCCACTGATTTAAGTTCATTATACGTATTTCATTAGAGTTTTAGTATTGTTATAGTTGGCTTCTTTTAGATCGATTTTGTTCATGAAAACATTTGTTCTGTTTACCTACTGTCTCTGCCTCATCAGTTTCGACCCTGGGCCCTTTATATAATTTGGTTTTCATATCCTGGGGTGCAAGTCCCCGGTGGGGTTGTCGGTCCCTAAGTTAGTTCCTTCCCTTAGTTATCTTTAGTTCCCCCTTTATTTACATTTAAGAACTCCACTCCTTGCCACACAGGTACAGATTAAGGTCCATGTCAGAGACCAGAGTTACAGTAACACATATGGCTCATAGGTAGTTGTTCCACTAACATACACAATCATATCTGCGCCATTTTAAAATGTTTGCAATGTCTGTTTCATTCTATCACTGGCTAACATCACTGACCACTGAGGCCTGAGCTTTAGCTGACAGACTGTAGCATGTTGCTTAAATAAAGAGCAGAGGGCCAGAAGAGAGGCAGCACTGCTGATCCTTTTCCCTGATCTGTTCAATCCAGGATCCCTATGAGGTCTATTGCTATATGTCATTTCTAATTGAACTACAGCAAAGTTAAATTGGCTTTTAAGTATGTGTGTGTCTGTCTATAAGCAGAAAATAAAGTGTTATTAGTAAATTGAATAACAAAAGGTTTATGAGTCCAGGTAACAATATATACTGTGTATACAAGAATAGATAACACAGAGCACAGGTTAGAGACAACAGAAATCAGACATAACTAGCATAGAAACACTGTATTTTCATACATCATACTGCACAGTGGGAGGAGGGTTGCTGTGTTGCACCAGTACTGTATGTATATATTTAAGGCACACACATCCGCCTCACCAGGCCAGGGACATGGCTGGACTGCATGCTTATGTCACACACAGAAATACAGCAGACGTTTCCTTTCACTGAGTGACAGAAGCTATGTCAAATCTAAACAGCAGTGTGCGTGTCAGGTTGACGCCCTAAACGGCCACACATACAGCAGAGTGATGGAAAGCAGAGGATCACACACCCTGTTGAGGTCAACATTAGCCCTGAGGTGCTAGCCTGCATGTCTGAGAGTGTTGAGCTGAATGCATGTTTCTCATCAGCTCCCAGTCATAAGATAAAAGTAACAAATAGTTCCATCAGGAGAGGGACGCCATCTCAACCCGGTGTTAAAGTCCCTATTAAGCCAAAACCTATGTCTTTATCACATGTCTAGCACAATATGTCTCTTATAAGCCAGTATGTGGGCAAAAGAGTTCAACATTTCCTTAAACAAAATTTAAAATGTTGATTTTTGCATACAATGAAATGGCTGAGTCAGTTCTTGCCTCACTTACTGTGCAAAAATGCAACTTTATTCACTGATTTGGTAAATGTAAATGGACTGTACTTAAATTCTAACATATGACCACTGCAGCAAGGACTAAGCCTTGGTCCATGGGGCTCCAGCTCTACCAGGTGAGCTTTCAGGGTGCCCCAGTACTGAGGTCAGTAACAAAGTTTCCTGATGGAAAGATAGCTTATGTGGCAGGTCTAGCACATTTGGTACCTACACTGTTTGCCTGGCCAGCTGCGAAACTAAGTTACATTAGCTGACAATTAATTTGTACATATCCATGTGAGTAGAGCACTAGACCTGGCGGATGATTCCATTACTCTCCTATACTATAGCACATCAGGCAGACTTTCAGATTGATTGTATCTAGCCACTGTACAGCATGTGTTGTTACTGCTTACTCATTCTTCTTTTCTTTAAAAATGCATAGCAGTGTGTTTGCTGGTGTGTATTTGAAAGAGTCAGAAGAGGAAGCAGTTGGTTCAAGAGTGCCACAGACCAACCAGCCAGTCATCAAAAAGAACCATGCGCAGTTGTTGAAGGCGAGAGTTAGTACTCAGATCTTTACACAAGTAAAAGCAAGTGTGGTGTAAAGAATAGTGAGGACAGAATCATTGGATTTTCTCTGGAAAACGAAAAAAAAACTGTAATGAACACAAATCATGAAAAATGTTAAGTTCTTTCAGAATGTAGTCAAAAATGAATCTCATCACAATGAATGGCAGATCACCTGTGTGTGGGTGTGGTTTGATCACATACCAATTGCAATCTGCATTTACACATGCGGTGCATCCTTTTTCTCTTATCCAGATAACAATATCTAGATGCAGTTATAAACAGCATACTAACAGCAGGTAGGGATGGAATTACTGCCAAGGAGCACTGAAGCTGTTGTGAAGGTTCACAGTGGTCCAACACCTGACTTTGACACTTTATGTTGGGTTTTCCAGTAATTTGTCACCTGTCTGTAAAATCTATTGAATGTATGAGTGATGGTGCAGCTGAATAATTGAGTGATGGTGCAGGTGAGATGATGAGGCTGAAGGCTGTGACCACCCATGCTGAGTCAGTCAATATCCCGGGTACTTGTGGGGGAGGAGGGGGACATACATCGCTCCACACTTAAAGACATGGAATACATTCAGTTCCAATCACCTGTTTCATGTACATTTTGATTTATGCATTTCTAATTGACAACCACCAGACCTTTAATGTTTCAAAGTAAGTACCTTAATTCGGCACCACCCTAACCCTAAACACAACATAATCCTAACCCTGATGCTGCATTCACATGGAATCAGGCAAATGGTAGACGGCAAACCAGATGTCATGTTAATGGATGAGAGCAGGGCGGTAATCTTGAGTGAGGCCAGCAGAAAATACTGGCAACGGTAATTGTAGTTAAAATATTTTAACTTCTTGCCAGTCTCTGTGACAGTATTTAATACCTGAGGCGCAAATAATAAATAAATTACATAAAATAATCACAAAATAACTGTATTTAATATATTTTATTCCATTTGTTGTAAACAATACGACATCACCATAGCAACACATCATCATGTGCGTTTTGATTTGCCGTCCTGTCATTCCCTCGGACAGTTTTTTCATACTGTGAGGAAGCAGCTGTCCATCTGCTGTCTACCTGAATCCTGTGTTTAAACAGAGATGCAGTTGTTAATGGGAACCCCCCCAGCATTGCTCTACACAGGGTTTCAGAAATACAGAGTTCCTAAAACTGAACATGCTAGGGGGGTTTGGGATATGCATCATTTGATGTAAACGCTATTGACACACCAGAAATGTAGAATTATAACTATACATGACAAGAACTCAAGTCTAAAAATAATTAGTTGCATTATCACAGAAGTTCCTTGCTGATTCTTTCTTACCAGATCACGAGGACAATGTTATACAAAAGACAACACACATTATTTTCAAATAGCAGTTTCTACTGATTTGGGGCCAAGCTAGCAAGCTTGATCTTCAACAGAGCCACATATTAAAGAATCTGAAATCTTGAAACTGTAACACCGAAATTGGACAGTAACTTAAACTGAAGGGATCCTTTACAGAGGTTTCCAAAAGTCCTTTGTTTAATGTCTTATAATTGTATTGATTACATTCAAAGTGATCCTCTGTATAGGGGTGTAAGCCAATACATTACCTACATACAAAAAAACATCTGACCTTTTGCAGTCATATCCCAAATTTCCCAACTCATTCCAACCTAAACGCAAAGACATCACACACCGCTTGTTACAATCAGCAGTATTTACTTTTTGCAGTTGTATCATCTCCCGATATCCATCAAGGAGACACATCTATAAATTGCATCTCCTCATAATTTCATCCTTTCTTGGCCCATAATCGTCAGATTCAGATGTTTTCTTCTGTATCCAGAGTAATCCTGGTGGTGCAGTGTGGGCAGAAATGACTAAGTGCCAAAACAGACTGACTCAGTAAAATAGTTCATGGATATTTAATTTATATTCAGTGCATATGCATTAATGCAATGCATAACAGATTATTTGTACAATGAACACAATAGCTGCAGGTTTGTGTAAAACTAGACATTTAGATGAATCAAGAACTGATTATTTCCTGTGAATATTGATCAGAGATGAGTTTTCCTGATAGTCTTTTTACATCTTTATATCTTTAAATCCATTAAGCCTCCACCCACTAATGTGGAATTCAATTCTCAAGTAAATATGTTTCAAATAGGCTAGTAAACATAAAGTCACTAAGTATGAAAATCAGAGCTGCTTGCTGCTAATTCGCTTGAATATGACTAAAACTGGACAACTGTGTTTACACATAAAATAAGTAAGGCCTACAAAACAATCTAAAGTTTTTATTATTTCCTGTTGTACTTACTTATTCACTTACTCTGTTCCATGTCATTCATTGCTTTCTATAATTTCCTCCCAAAATAACAATACCGGAATGTTCCTTTACTTTGTGTTCAACTTTTTCCCTCTCAGTCAGGCTCCAGTGCCTGTGAGCATGGGAGAGATACAGCCTGTGCTCTTCTACTGAGAGAGTGTGTGTGAGACATGCACACTTACACACACATGGCTGCACACAAGAGGGGTACTGCACAAAACCAGGATAAGGGATTAAGCCGGGATATGTTGGTTATCCTGGCTGAATTTAGCCTCAAGTCGGTTGCATGAAAGCAGGTCTAACTTATCCCGGCCAAGTTACTATGGTGATTTATTCTCTGCAGTTAGCCTGCTCCAGACCAGGCTAACAGCCAGGCTAAGATTAATCCTAGTGATTCACCTGTATTTCCATCATCAATCCTGTGAGGAATTAATGTGTTTTACAGCATGTCCATGGTCTTTCTAAGTATGTTGCATCATTTTAATTATCCTGCATTAAAATATTACATATATATTGTCATTTCTCATTTAATTTAAATCTGTTGGCTGTTTGTAATTGCAACAGTCTTTTTATATTGATTCAAGTGGTAGTATTGTTACTCAGGACAAGTGTTATATTGCTATGCTAATGAAGACTGCTTGTCTAAATGCCGTCAGAGGTTTCATAAATATGTGTTTTATTGCAGTAATTGAGATTACAAAACACAGCTGATGAAGTTGCAAAGGTGTTTTCAATGAAATCTGTGACAAGGGCAATATAGTATATGTGTACATAGTAGTAGTATAGTACACACATCTAGTACATAGTGTTTTTTATTATTTCCCTACTCTTACTGTTTATTTATACTGTTTTCTCTCTATCCACTTTGCTGCTGTTACATTGGAATTTCCCCATTGTGGGACAAAAAGGATATCTCTCTATCTCTCTATCTTTCTATCTCTATATCCATCCAACTCCCATTCACCTGTTCCCTCTTCATAATGGCTTGCCCTTTCTTGGAGGATGTAGTGGATGAGGAAGCCCTAATCCTCAGACGAGCATTTAGTCATGAAAGAGTCTTCTGGGACAGGTCAGACCCATTGGCTGTTGGAGAGGACTATCTCATTGAGAGATACAGATTCTCAGGTGATGGACTAAGATATTTATGTAGGCTGCTGGGTCCAAAAATACAGCACCAGACGGCAGGAAGCCATGCTCTCACTGTACCACAGATGGTCTGTGTTACATTGAGATGTTTTGCAAGTGGGAGCTTCCTTTATTCTGTTGGGGATGCAGAGAACCTCAATAAAGGAATCATTTGCAGCACATATCCTGGCTTGGTGGGCCGCCCCCTGTGCCAGTTCTATGGGCTTTTTTTAAACTGCTACAATCATACAGACATTCAACATGTCAGCAGACAGCTAATCTATTCACCTCATTTGTTCACTGTTATCTACTTTACAGTCACTGACCAGCCTGCAAAATGTTCTTGCATTTAACTTTTTAAACATTTTTAATGTAACTTGCTGCCAGGTCTTTTTATGGCCAGACAAGTTTGTTCTTTATGAAGGATAGAAAGATAAAATAGATAAAAATAGATTAAATGACACACATTGTGGGTAATTGTTTGCACTTAATCATACTTTACATTTTCTGAGTAACATGAACCTCTACTTGCCACATTTAAAGCAAAGTGTACAACAGTTGATTAGTGGACTTAAAGTAACTCCTTTAGTCCTTTAATTGGAGCCTAATGATGACAGTTCCAGTGGAGCACTGTTTATTCATTGTACAGTTTTGGACTACTTAAGCATTAAGCCGGTCCGCTATTGTCTGCCAGGCTTTCTCTCTTTCTTTCATTATGGCATTGGTATTGCCTTTGTTTCTTATATCTTCCACCTCTTCATAGAACTCCATCAGTAGCTGTTGTTCAGCGGCCGTGAAATATGAAGCGCGACTCTTATCCATGTTCCCATCGATGATTCTGTGAGCGATCGCGAGGTCTAGTTCAGTATGCTGTGAACACGCACTTATCCCGACTATCTACACCTGGCTTAACATAGCCGCGCCTTTTCATCCTGGCTCGGCTAACGTGCAACCGATTAAGCCAGGATGCGCCGAGCAGGCTAGGTCAAGCCGCGCTTGCTCAATTATCCTGGATTTCTTTATTCTACTTTTGTGCAATACCCCTCAGTACTAAGGCAGGCGCACACACACGCGTGCCGCAGAACAGTGTCCGACATTCTGCTCAGCGGCTATAACAATGATGGATGAGGAGGGCAGCACCAGCAGATTGCTTAGCCAGACATGAAGGCAGAAAAGATGAATACAAACACTGATTTGTCATTCTCTCCTTTCTTTCTCTCTGTCTACTTCTTCTTGTTTCCACAACCACCCCCCCCCCCCCACACACACACACACACACACTCTCTCTCTCTTTTGCTGCTCACCAGTTCCATCCTACATTGTTTTTCTCACTCTTTCACTCACTCAAACAATGACCTGTGAATTAGGGACGAGCCTCGGAGGTTCACATGTAATATCAGCTGATCGATACTCGGTGTGCTCCAGGAGGCCTCCAGGGCTCTTTGTTGCCATGGAAACGCTGAAGCCCAAGCAGTAGTGGTGACATGTATTACGGTGACTAACTGAAATAGTCTCTGACCACTTTTACACATGGAGGGACATAAAACATAAGACTCTTCTTCCTAAAAAGCAGGTGTCATTTTCCCACCGGAGACACTTAAACTGCTCTTTTGTTTTGTTCATTCTCAGCTGTAAGTCTTTATACTGTATACAGTTATTTGACAATTCACATGCAATCAATAAAAAAAGTTAGTCTTCACAGAGTAGAAATAGAATTTAGCTTTTTGTTCAAAAAGCATTTTTTTGCACTTGCAGTGTTGAGTGCGGTTGTGTCGGATCTCTACCGCTCTCTCCTCCGCTGCAGAGTTTCACAGCTGATCCTGCTCTGCTCACATACACAGAGCTCAGACTGGAGAGGCGGACAGCGAGAGAGAGTTTACGATGGCTGCACCCTGTATGATAGCTTCACCAGTACAAACTAGTGATGTGTCTGTCGCAAATCTCTTTTAAGTGAACAATGGGAGCCGGCTCCCGTCCACGAGCTGCTTTTTTTAATTTGGAATTTTGTAAAGTAATACAAGGCAACAATGATATGATGATCTCTGCGCTACGGGTGCTCCATGCATGCAGTGACTGAATGTCACGTGCGTGCTGTGCAACCAATCACATGAGGAGAGACAAGGATCATACCACCAAGCAGGGAGGGGCATAGCAGCACTCATAGAAGGGTGGAAGGAGCAAAGAAGGAGAGAAAAGAATGCGGTGCAGTGCGAAGATGAGTGACAGCAGAAAAAGAAGCAGCATTTGGACGCATTTTAATAGTTACAAGGGTCTGTAAATGGAATGAAAACAGTTGGCTGCAGCAATATATTGATATTAGAAAATTTTATTTTTACTTCAGTACAAGGGATGTATTGAATAATTTAGGTGATATATGTGTACACATACAAATCATAAGTCAAAACAGCGCTAAATTTGGCTGAATTATAAAGGGTATAAGTGGTAAAATGAAGAGTCGTTTGGGAGCCGAAAGAGGTGGCTCTTCTTGGAGAGCTAAGCCAAATCATGTGGCTTACTAAAAAGAACCGGAATTCCCATCACTAGTACAAACAGCAGTGTGACAGCTGATGTAAAATAAAAGATCAGATTGGATCAATAAAGCTCAATATAGCTGATCAGTTAAAAAATGCCTTGAATGTCTCAGACACTGATCTTTGAGATTGAATTGGGACATCCCTAGTCTGTACGTTTGTCTGCTTTCACTCTGGTGGCAGTGTAAGGGGAGGGATTCTCCACAAGATAGACATAAACATCTCCAAAGTGGAGCTCTGGCAGGGACTGTTTTCAGTCATTGAAATACTGCAGCGGGTGTAAGTACCCAAAACCTTGCAGTTTGTTCACATATCTTTCGTCTTTTGAGAGATGATGTAATATGCATAGCTTGAAATTAATGGATAATTAACATGCCTCTTTTGCAGTTCTACAGAGTTTCCAGTGTAAGTCGTCATCTTGAAACGTTATTTTGCTCCATGCCATTATCACAGTATCACAATACTGAACACTATGAATACCTGATGTAGGACACCTACTAAGTAGTTACAGTGAAACTGCTTGTTTACCATTGTAAATGAATGCGCTGAAATAAATGTAGTCAAATTGTAGCATAACGTTAACTCTCTGGCTCGTAGCTTAGTGAAAGTGCTCTATGAGTGGGGGGAAATAGTACAAACCATAGGTATGACTTGGCAACAGGAGATGTTCATATTTGCTGGAGTAAATTCAACGTCTCCATTGCATTAGAACCTTCTAAGATGGTATGGATTCTACCTTAACTGAAGAGCTAATAGAACAATGAGAGGGAAACATTGAATTTGTCAAAAGGGAAGACTATTAAATATGTATGGTTGTTTAAAAGTAAAATAAAAAATAAATATATAAACATAATACAGACAGAATTTTATAAAAGGTTCCTAAAAATATCAGGAAATCTAATCTCTAATTAGTAATAATAAATAATAATAATCTGCTCAGAATTCATCCAAATCTCTGGTTTTACACAAACGTCCTGCAGTTATTGTGTTCACTGCTTGGGTTCATTGTACAGGTTATCAGTTGTTGTACTGTTATTGTTATGCATTGAATATAATATGAAATATTCATAAAATAATGTCACACGTTTGTTTGTGTGGCAGATGTATTAAAAGACACTTCCCTTGTGCTCTAAAAAAAGAAAAAAAAGCGAATTGATAGGAAGCATTTAAATGAAAAGTGAGTGAAATGACACTAGAGAGAAAGAGAGGGAGGACTGGAGTGCTGGATGCTAATGAAGGCCATAAAGAGGAAGGCAGTGAGAGAGACGGAGCTGTGGAGGGAGATGATTATGAAGCAGCTGGCATACAGAGCAGTAAATCTACCAAGAAGCCCGAGCTGCTGTGTGTGTGTGTGTGTGTGTGTGTGTGTGTGTGTGTGTGTGTGTGTGTGTGTGTGGTCACTGCAGCCAGTCTGACAGTCACACACTCTGCTAGCCAACAAGTCCTCGCAGCCAGCTAGTCAGCCCGTTACCACCTCCTGCATGCCAACCAGTGAATTAGGCAACAGCTTAATCTGTGTTCTGACTCTCCGTGTCTGTGCTGGAAACAGAGAGTCCGCTGGAGATTTCAGTCACTACAAGCACATTTACGGGCGACTGTAAAAGTTTCTGTGTGTTACCTGTGTTGTAACGTTAGATAAGGTAACGGCTCAGAGAGGCTAAGTATCTGGTGACTGTGGTAGAATGTCAGGCTACCGTGACATAGCAGGCCAGTCTGCAGGTTTTATATATATATTAAAGCCTTTAATTCATTAATGCCTGATCAGTAGCAATTATAATATTAACACGCATTTGTCTAAGACAACAGCTTCCCTATATCTGACACCCTAGTGCCACCTACACATCAATGTATGAATGTGTGTGAATGTGAATGTAGTGTGAAGCGTTTTTTGCACATCACTCCCCACAGATATGTTTACACAGAGATACCTTAACCCGTAGTCGGAGCCTACAGGTGGATGCTGGGGTGGTGGTGGGGCTTACAGCGCAGCAGCAGCAGCAATACGGCTGCAGGGCAACAGCAACATTGACAGAGCAGAGGGAGAGCTGGGAAATTGTGCAGTTTAAATAGACCGCCAGATTGGAAGGGAGCGCTTGGTTAGTGATTATGGAATAAGGCATGTCGTGTGTGTATAGCAGTGCAGCTCGAGTTGACTGCCTGAACTAGCTCGCAGGCTTCGCTCCATTCATATCAGTGACCTGTGTCTCTTTAGCCCTATTCACACGGGACTAGTATTACCTGGGACCTCGAGTAATTTGTAATAATTGCGGAGGTTGTCTGTGATCTTAATCCCGTGTGAATCTGCCATGTCCGTAATTTGTAAAGTAAAAATTCCACTGCAAATTACCTACCATATTTCACCAAACACAGAGGTCATGTGATAATATTAGCCCTGTGCGAATCGGCATCTCTGTGATTTGGGGTTGTTTTTTGTTTTATTTTAAGGTTTTTTGTGTTTTCCGCGCCTTTTTTCTGCCTTTTTCCCGGTCGAGAATTATGGAGGCTGCGTTAGAGGTACAGGTAGCCCCTGTACAGACAGGCACCGGAGCAAGAGGTCTTTGTAAATACTTTCCCAAACTGTGTGGTTGTGCACCATTTGATCAAATTGCTTATGGTAATGTGGTTCACCCCACACAGCAATTGACATCATATCCGGGGTATAATGTCAGTAAATTCGAGTTAAAACACAGACTTTGCTTATCCCGTGCGAATGCCCCGCACAAAACACAGACGTGGTGGGGTAATTACTAAATCACCTGAGGTCCCCAGGTAAAACTTGTCCCGTGCGAATAGGGCTTTTGTCATTGTTTTGTGTCTGTAGGCATTTTGTGAATCTTTGTACTTAAACCGATCAGCCATAACATTCTGAGCACTGACTGGTGAAGTGAATAACACTTATTATCTGGTTATCATGTCACCTGTCAGTGGGTGGAATATATTAGGCAGCAAGTGAACATTTTATCCTAAAAGTTGATGTTAGAAGCAGGAAAAATGGGCAACGATTTGAGCAACTTTGAATAGTGTAGTTATTGTGTGTATTGTTTTTGTTATTTTGCATCACTTTGTGGTCGTTTTGTTTCTCTGTGAAGTCATTTTGTATGTCATTGTTATTATTGTAAGCATCTTTGTAGTTATGTTGAATCTCTGTGGTTGTTTTGTGTATCTTTGTAGTTATGTTGTATCTGTATGTAGTTGTTTTGTATCTCTTCATAGTTATTTTGCATCACTTTGTAGTTGCTTTGTGCCTCTTTGAAGTGATTTTTTTTGTCTTTGTGGTTGTATAGTGGGTGGTTGTATATCTGACACCCTTGTGCCACCTATGCATCACTGTATGAATGTGTGTGAATGTGAATGTAGTATGAAGTGCTTTGAGTGGTAGCAAGACTAGAGAGTCGCTATATAAGTACCACTTGAGCATCATGAGACATTGATACAAGAACAAGAAATGGAAAAATACTCACAATATCTAATCAGAATCAATGTGTTATGGGATTCCCACATCCAGAGCAATATTGATCAAACCCACAATAAATATGTAATCAAACAAGCTGCATTTAATCCATTATGTTAGAAAAGCCTGGACAAAATGGACATGTCAATATGTGCATTTTAATTTGATTTAATTTAAGGCTCACATCAATAACCCTCGAGGGTGCAAACCAGCATGGATAGATCAAAAACAGGAGCAACAACCAGTGAAAGAGCAAGAGCAGGAAAAGGAAAGGAGACGGAGGTGTAAGCGTGAGGAGGTAGGTGGATACGGAGTGGGTCTGAGGGCCACAGCAGTCTGTGGTGTGTATACCTCAGAGACATCACTGGCTTCATGAACGCTACAAATGTTAGATTTGCTGAGTGTGAAGGCCGGGACCGTGGAGAGATCGATGAAGGCCAGCCCCTGTCGCAGCTGAGCAACTCGCCTTCTGATAGCGAGGCGCCAAAAGGCCCCTGAGCAACACCGTGATCCGGGTCAAACAGCACAGCACAGCCCTGGAGATGGAGTGAGGAGGAGATTAGGGAAGGAAGGGAGGAAAGGGGTTGAAAGAAGGAGAGGAGAGAGGAGAAGATAAAACAGGAGAGATGAGAGGAGAGGAGAAGAGAAGAGGAAAGAAGGAAAGGAGAGAAGTGGATAACAACGGAAGGGAGAGGGAGAAAAGTTGTTTTGGTCCTGTCGGCCCAGTGTGGAGACACACACACACACACACACACACCTTCGCATCTCATGTGTGAAGCAGCGTAGTGATGTGTCAGCAGTGAACAGTGACCCTGTTGAAGCACCAGGCAATTCCAGTGCTGATCAGACGCTTTCAAACACTTCCACACATATTTCTTTTTCCCCCTCTGGAGATTCTCATCTGTCTGACCAACCAGCAACTTGGTGAGCCACTGAGAATAGAAGCTTCTGTGAAATTAAGCCACTGATTCCAAAATCACAGACTCCATTTGCTCAGCTTGGATACAGCCAGCTATTTCCTACATTTCCCAGAATACTATACAACAGAGCCCAGTAAAAGGATTATCAAACAATGAGCTATACAAGCGTAGCAGTGGCCAGAATAATTGTCTCTGTCGTATTGTGTTTTCTTAAAGGGGACATCTCAGCTATTCAATAATTCCCGATTTCACAGTAGGGAAATCTCACATGTAAATAATACAATGGAAGATGGCTGAATTCCATTTAGCTGCTTCAATTTCAGGGCCCTGGTATTGTGCATGCTGGCTCACTGTCACACTGTCAAGCCTTACTGAGACACCTGAGCCATTGTTAATGTTATTGTTCTGTGTCCATAGTTATTTTCTGAATATTTGTACTTATGTTGTGTCTGTTTGTGGTTGTTTTGTGTCTCTTTGAACTAATTTTGTGTGTCTTTGTAGTTGTTTTGTGTATCTTTTTAGTTATTTTGCATCCTTTTGTGGTTGTATTGTCTCTTTGTGTTTACTGTATTTTGTGTCTCTTTGTGGTTGTTTTGTGTCTCTTAGTTGCGTCTCTTTGTGGTCATTTGGTATATCTCTGTGGTTATTGTGTGTCTCTCTTTATAGTTATGTGTCATTCTGTGGCTGTGCCTCTGCCTCAGCTGTCTTCAGCTGTGTTCCCCCACCCTTGTGTTTTTTGTTTGTCCCCTGATCGTCTTCTCTCTCTCTTTGTGTGTCTCTGTGTGCGTGGCACTCACTCCTGCTGCCTAATCATCTGCACTCCTGCAGTATAAAACCCGGCTCTTCTCTCCAGTCTTTGCCAGATGGTTCAGTTTGTCTGCGTAGTACAGACTCTACAGCCCATTCTGAGAACCAGTTGAGTATTTTTCTCGTATTTTACCTGTGCCTCAAGTCCATTACTCACCTGTGATCTCTGCCTGGCTGCCTCGTCCACTACCACTTCAGTCTATTTCCCTGACTTCATTCCAGTTCAACCTGCCTGCCCTGCTCCACTGTGAAAGTCTGATCCAGCCTGTCAACCACATCTCTCTCTTGTGAATAAATCCAATTTGAACCGTTGAAAAGCCTTTGTCCGAGTCCTGCTTTTGGTCCAGACGAATTACGTAGCTTAAAATGACATTGCTTCTTTCTGTGGTAGTTTTATGTCTCTTTGTAGTTTGTGGTCATTCTGTGTCTCTTTGCGGTAGTCTTTTGACACGTTGCTTCAGTTCGGTTGTGTGTCCTTTTGTGGTTGATGTGTATCTCTAGCTGCCTATGTTATTTAGTGGTTATGATCCTTAGGTAATTAATTCGAGATGTTGATCTTGATCTTGACCCCTATGAAGTAGAACATATTAATGACATGATTTGACTGGAGTAAAAGTTACTTTAAAGGTTACCTGTTGCATATTGTTTTCCTTCCTATTTCATTTAGTGGTTATGATTCTAATGAAAGCCCAACATTTCTGTCTGTTTAACCAAAAAAAACTATTTGACACCTTCAGAAAAACAACAACAATTTTTTTTTAAAACTGATTTGCATATGCACAATGTGCAATACAACAATGTAGATTTTGGCTGGAAGGGGTTAAACCATGAAGCTACCTAAACATAACCAAACCCTAACCATAGAGTTAAAACCACAAAGAGACGCAAAGGGCCTTTTCTCTTTTCTCTAATTTGTGTCTCCTCATCTACTCTCTCCTCCATCCTCCTGCCTGTGACCCGGAAATCAATCTCAGCACGTCATCCTAAAGGACATCAAAATTCCTAAATTGCATCTGTATGAGAAATAATAATCATTACAATGGTCCATCTCATTCTCATGAAAAACTTTATCTTCATGGATTATATTGATGCTGAATTGGCAAAGAAGACTGATGGAATATGCCACCCTTTTATCTTGTGTTTCTAGAGTTACGTGTTTTTTAAATATATTTTAATATAGAATAATGCAATAAAGTGAGATTTATAAATGGCATAGAAAGAGTAGCTTTGTTGGTCATGATTGAACTATAAAGAAGATGACACCAGTACATTATTGTCACATTATTCCAAGTTGTGAATTTAATTAAAAGTAAATATATAGTTTAGTATAGTATAGTTTTTATGAACACTGTTATGCTTATCCAACAGAGATAATAAAATACACCAGTAGTCTATAAGAAAACAATGGGCAGATGATGCAGCTGTACAGTTGTTGACTCTGAAGCAAGGGCATCTAGTTTTTTTTAAATACCTGTCGCCTCAAACCTCTTTCCTCTGTGTTCTTCACCTTCTCGGCTCTCATGTCTGAGGGAAGGACTAAGAGGCGAGGAGAGGAATCGAGGATGTACAAACTGGGAAATGAAACCACAAAAAGATGCAAAACAAAACACATAGAGAAGGCCAAATGACAACAATATGCCAAATTATAACAAAGATATACAAAAAGACAACATAACAACACACAAACCAGTCCTGGACCAAATGCAGCATATAACATACATCTGAAAAATCACCACATACTTCAGTCAATTAGGTGTGTGTGAACTTTTAGATGCAACTATGCCTACATGAATGTTTGTGATTGCATTACAGTCTGGTCTGTTGAGCCTATTGTCAGTGAAGAACCAGGTTTCAGTGCTCTATGATGGATCTGTTACTGTATGATTGTTAAACATCAGTGCAATGGGACAGCTCCAGGAAGAAGCAATCCGTTCTTTAATTGTAAAGGACTGACATCAAAACCTGACATTTACTATTGACATTTTAAACAGATGAAACATTTTGGGCTTTCTCACTTCTGTTTGTGCTACAGATATCCCATCGTTACCTCTGAGGGGAAACAGCCAAAACAAACCGGAGTCATGAATTCAAGCCTGTAATAGTGTAGAATTTACTGGCAAAGGGACAATTCATGGAAGTTGCTGATGATTAAATATTTATTTTAAATCAAGTAGTTACAATGGCGGGAAATGTTAATGCTACAGAGATATTTCAGATAATCGTGCGCTTCCAACTGTGCACTGTGGAAGAACAGGACTGGCCTGCACAGAGCATTGCCCTGAACCCCATCTATCACCTTTGGGATGAACTGATCATTAGTATTTATTCATCACTCTATACTGTACTACTAATACTGTACATATTTTCAATGTTAAGTAACTGTTAACTGTAACTTAAGTTACATAAGGTACGTAACATACCTTAGGTACAACCAAGTCGTTTTTGGGGCCATGCAAGCTTTTTTAAACTCTAAACTGTAAGTTGCATATTTATTAGTACTCACTTCACAATGGAGCCATGCATGTGCATAAATTATGCTAAGAGGCACCTGCAGCATCATATTCTAAAGCAGAGGTGAGAATGTGTTGCCTAACTAGCCTAACTAGCCTAACTGCAGCCAGGTTCCAACATCTGGTGGATCGTGAAAGTGGAGGCTGTTACAGCACCATAATAATGCCCATGGTGTCCACATACTTTTGGCCATATCATGTCTTTAATCCAGATGAATTATATTGACATATTCTGGATATAAACATGTGTTAGAATCTGCTTCCTTTTCTATCAAGCAGCCATCCATCCCTGCTGCAGTTTAGACTTAATATATGAACTGCTGCACTGGAACTGTGGAAAATGGATCCAGAATGCAGCGGGACGCATCATATTCCATTTTCTGTCGACTGTGTTATCTTATCGCGAGCATGATCAATAGCAAGGCTAATAAAAGCAAGCCTCTCTCTCCCTCCTGCAGCCTGCTACCTGTGTTACCTTTCTATAATCCTGACTGTGCTATCGCAGCCTTAGAGGCTGAGCACAAACTCTCTGCCTCTGACACACCAAAGACCAAATAACTGCACAGCCTATCATAAGGGGACATCAAGTGTGTGCCATCGTCTGGAAAATATGAAAAAAATAATAAAAATAACACGTTAATGCCACATCAGATTTTCACACTTAAATATACCCAAGCATCCAGGGTGGGAAGCCTGTGACATTTTCAAAGTGTCCCATTTAAGAAATGAGAACATTCCAGCAAAATCTAATTCACACCTCAGGAACAGACTGCAGCTGCACACAGTCCACAGATCAGACGGCCGCTGCAGTGCAAATTTCAGAGCAGTGTGAGGTCTGGTTTGTTTTCTGCCTCCACTTCAGTCCAGACTGAAATATCTCATTGCCTGGAATGGATATGAAATAACTAGAAAACAAATAATAAAAAAATCACAATAATAATCTTGTGGTAATAATCTTGTGGGATGAATTATACATCCAATGTTTCAAAGCTAAAATATTGTGACTTGCAAATTGTTACCTTATTGTGAAGTAAGTGTGAAGCTCGCGTTGGACATGTAACAAGGTATATAGCAAAGAAAAGTAAGAAAATACATTACATCAATACAAAAAAAAAAAAACACTAAAAAGGTTACAAATATTTTCATTTTCATATATCTTACAACTTTGAATAAAAGCAGGGTCCCTTTACTAGGCTACATGTTATGACAAATAAACACAGGTCTCCAATAGAGGCCTGGTCTGGATTTTATAGAAATTATCACGATGTATAAGACCTCTTAAAACCCACCGGGTTGCCCGCTTGAGCGAATTTTAAGGTGTTTAGATCACCTACACAAATATAAACGTATACATTTTTGTCAATATGGACATGCTGCACATTGTTAGATCAGTTAGATTCTCCACAAGTCAATCCTTTAGTTCATTTTACGGAAACTAAACACCAAAGTTTAAGAACGTTAATTCTAATAAATAAACTAAAAAATAAACACCTTGGCTATTATTTGCTATTATTAGCATTCCATCCATGTATCATTTAAATTCAACACTTTTTTTGCATTGTAGGTTTGAATGTGTCCCAGTGGTGCAGCTGTAGCTTGTGATGCGGATGTTGGGATGTTGATGACTGACCCAACACAGTCGGGATCTAATCTGAGCAGGAATGTCTCCTCTCTCCCTCTCCCAACCCCCCAACCCCTTGTCTTACTCCATCCCTCACAGCTGAGTTTTCCAGAGCTGTGGGAGACCTGTCGGTAATTAATGGAACGCCCAAAGACATTTTAGCCACCGTGCAGAGCCAGAACACGTTTCAGACACTCACCAAGAGAGCTGGGACCCCAAGCCAGAGTGAGCGAGGCAGTGTGAGGGAGAGAAAGATACCCCATTTACACCTGGCATTAAAATGTGACCTACCAAATGTATAAAAGTATATTTAATCTTGTATTAATGGATTTTTTTGGACATTACTTTTGTATACATTATAAAGTTGATATTGTCAGGACCGGTGACCAGAACTCAGACGTAGACCAGAGTTGAAGTTTCAATAAAGGTGAATTTATTGAAATTGCACAAACAGAATGTGGTTTGAGTGGCTGGAGATTCTGATGAGTCAGAGAGTGGGAATGGGGTCCAGGCTCCAGTGCTCTAGGTCTTGCAGTGCTGGCAGGCAGAACTGGGTCCAGGCTCAGGGCAAGATGGTCTGAGATAAGACCATAAGGTGATGATGAGGAACAGGTGTGCTGGAGTGGTGTGATGAGCTGCAGGTGTGTCGGCAGGAGCTCCAGCGACCACGCCCACCACTGGCTTCCAGAGCATGAGGGAGAGAGCAAAACACAGAGACGGACGCCAAACCAAAACACACCAAGCACACAGCAGGCACACCAAAAGGGAGAAAAAGAACACAAAACTACATTCACACACACACATACCATGAAGGAGGCCAGGGTCAGCGGGCCGTGACAGATATGGCTAATGTGTTAGCAAACAGTTGCTTTATTACACATACAGCAGACACAGGGCAACATAAGCATTCATTTGGAGGATCAAACCAGTAAAGTTCAATTTTTCAATTCAATTAAATTTTATTTGTATAGTGCCAAATCATAACAGCAGTGATCTCAGGACACTTCTCAAAATAGAGCAGGTCTAGACCGAACTAATTTACAAAGACCCAACAGTTCCCACTGTGAGCAAGCACTTGGCTCCCGCGGCAAGGAAAAACTTTTAAAAACCTTTTAAGAGGCAGAAACCTCGGACAGCCCCGGCTCTGGGTGGGTGGCTGTCTGCCTCGACCAGTTGGGGTGAGAGAGAGAGAGAGAGAGAGAGAGAGAGAATGGGGTAATGACAGAAGGACAGAGACAGAGACAAAGGTGCACAGCAACAAATGGAGCGAAGCCTGCGAGCTAGTTCAGACAGTCAACTTGAGCTGCACTGCTATACACACATGACATGCCTTATTCCATAATCACTAACCAAGTGCACCCTTTCAATCTGGCGGTCTATTTAAGCTGCAAAATTTCCCAGCTCTCCCTCTGCTGTGTCAATGTTGCCTTGCATAACATTGCTGCTACTCTGTAAGCTATTGCTGCCTGCTGCACTTCAAGCTTTCTCAGTTATTGATTAATCTGACCATGTCTGCAAATGCGTTTGAGTCCTTCTCAGTACAGTAAATAATAAAGCCGAAAGGTAGGATGACAGAGACCCCTGCTCTGTGCTGTAGCATCAACTGAAATGACTCACCGGCGGGCCCGTGTACCGCATCCAGGAAGAGCTGTATGCTCGCTACATCTCAGTTTCCTCCGGCCTTAACCGTGAAGAGCTCCGCTGTTGTCCAGGACTTGGGTTTAAACCCCGCTAATTCAAACATTACCCAAAAAGTGAAGGTAAAGCACCATAGAGGCATACTGTTTCTCATTAGCGTCTCCTTAGACCTGCAGACCATGTTCCTCAAAGATCAAGGCGATCTAATCGTGGTCCTGATACTGAAGGATCCATTCTGTCTCTTGATATGAAATCTGCTCTGAGTGTCATCAATTAATTCCCCGGAAAACAATACACTTTTTCCTCGGCCTGTAATATAAACACAGGGAAATCTTCTGCTACCAGTGAGACCGCTCAACCTGTCCCGCTGCCTGTTGACGTCACATCCCCCAGAGGTTTCTGGGATGGCAGTCCCAGCTCCAACAATGTGCTCTCGGTTCCTGCACCCCTGCAGTAGCAATTCCTGATTCCCTCAGGAGTCAAATTCTAACAGGTAATCTGTTTCTCACTCAGCAATTATTAAAATCTATATTGACAGGCTCAAGATATGATGAGCAACAAGTTCATT
This sequence comes from Dicentrarchus labrax, assembly GCF_905237075.1. Lineage (NCBI taxonomy): Eukaryota > Metazoa > Chordata > Actinopteri > Moronidae > Dicentrarchus > Dicentrarchus labrax. Next base: position 2,034,101 of record NW_026136713.1, on the reverse strand, counting down.
TTTGTTTGTTCAAATTTAATTATTCTTTCTGGAAAATATAATTTCTCTACAAAATTAGAGAAGTAACAGAGAAATAGATGGGGAAGGAAAATAAATAAATAAATAAATAAAATAAAATAAATAACATTGGTGATGGTAGTAATGATGATGATGATCATGATGGTAATGGTGATTGTAATAGCGATTAAGATAATAATTATAATGATTGTGGTGGTTGTTATTATTGTTGTAATGTGTTCTATTATCATTCTGCCCTTGCAAGAATGTGGCTGACTTCTAACTTGGCAGATAGTTAAACAGTTTCTCAATAAAACACCACAGAGTCTTCAGGTATGTTTTTGATGTTTTACTTGAAAACATCAAAAACTGTGAAACTATAATACAAAAAATAAAAAAGCATGGCAGACTTTGTTTTGTCTGTTTCTTATACATTCATAAATAAAACACGCATACATATACACCAAAGTCTTTATTTACTCCACACAACAGAAGTGGTAATGAGTAGCGCTTAGCTCAATGCTAACATAATATGGAAAATCCCATTGATGGGCTAGCGCATATCGCAGCGATATCCACTTTACACACAAATGATAGTAAACCAAAACAGGACACCATAACAGGTAAGTCACACATGTACTTCACACACTAACGATATACTTACAGACTTATGTCCCTTCTAGGTACAGCAGAAAGAAAAATGAAGTGTGAGTGGAGATAACAACTATGATGGAACGAACTACCTAAGCTTGCAGGAACAAACGGTGCAGCAGCCTAAACACTCCCCAACACCCTTAAAGGGCCGGCACAATTATTATTATTATTATTATGTGGTTCTGATCTGGTGACTGAAGATTTGTGGATTGTGGAGATTTTCCGTAGTTCTGGAAGATAGTAATCCAGATTGAGAAACTCAACTTTTGGCGTCTTTAAAAACACCACATGTGAAGTTATCCACAACATAGAGAGGAGCTTGATACCTTGGCTGTAATATCAGTACTTGCTCTCCTAGGGTGGCTCTTTTTTATGAGCATCATACACTGAACAAAATTATAAACGCAACACTTTTGTTTTTGCCCCCATTCATCATGAGCTGAACTCAAAGATCTAAGACTTTCTCTATGTACACAAAAGGCCTATTTCTCTCAAATATTGTTCATCAATCTGTCAAAATGTGTGTTAGTGAGCACTTCTCCTTTGCCGAGATAATCCATCCACCTCACAGTGTGGCAAATCAAGATGCTGATCAGACAGCATGGGTATTGCACAGGTGTGACTTAGGCTGGCCACAATAAAAGGCCACTCGAAAATGTGCAGTTTCACTGTATTGGGATGGATTATTTCAAAAGGAGAAGTACTCACTAACACAGATTTTGACAGTTTTGCTGTTGAAGCAGAAGACCACCCACCTAGAGCCGAAGGATCTGTCCTAGGTTTCTGCCTCTTAACAGGCAGTTTTTCCTTGCCCTTGTCGCCAAGGTCTTGCTCATGGTGGTACTGTTGGGTATCTGTAATTAATGTTTTAAAGAGTTCGGTCTAGACCTGCTCTATTTGAAAAGTGTCCTGAGATAACTTCTGTTATGAATTGGAGCTATACAAATAAAATTGAATTGAATTGAATTAACAACTTGACATGGTTGCTTTTACATTTTCCAGTTTTAGAGTGATGTTTGGGTAGTGATATTTCTTTTTTTTAGTGGACAAAAAACATATTTTCTGTCAGTTAATTTAGCTAAAGTTAGTATTAGTGGCTAAACGGCTGTTAGCATCATTACAAACGTTAACTAGCAACTTCCGTATGTTCACGAACTGCTCTGCAAGAACTGGCAAAATCTCAGCCGCAGTTAAAAAATCTATGCTAATTTCTGTAAGCCAGCCTCCAAAGCGACAGGTACTTTCTTCACGATATATCTACTGCATTAGTTTCAATGATAATGAAACTAATAATAATGATAGTTTCTCATAGGACACTGATTGGTTTGAACCACTGTGGTTGGACAAAAGCACATAGCTTTAAGCCTGGCAGAATGGATTCTCATGTGATCTTGCAATTCCCGGTGCCTTGCAAGGTTAGAACTTCAACAAACAATGGAGGACAAGGAGCATCATTAACCTCTATCATGCAGTCACTATGAGGAACCTTTGAGATAATGAAGGTTCAGATACTGACTTGCAGTTTCAGTTGTAAAGTATTCCTTCTCCTACTGACACAGCAAATAGCCTCAGGCCAACTGAAGAGCTCTTTCTTTTCAGTGTGTTAATCAATAAAATGCCACCGCTTGAACTTATTGCACCTTTTCTTCTCAGCCTTATCTGTAGCACTTTAGGCTATTCAAAATTACAAAATATACAATTGCACTTATGAAAATATTCCCATTATGTTGTGCTGTAATCAAAACATTATTGCACAAGCATCACTGCTCTATTGATTGAAAATATTGTCGGCATTCAAACAGTGAGACATTTTTACAAGAGTGAAAAATGTGTTTTCTTAATGCAGTGTGTCTGGAGTGATTTGAAGTGGCTGAATGGCCCATTTCCCTTCCCATTATGAAAAATCAAAGTGCTCCTGACCACTGTGATTTTATTCAATCTGGTTTTATGTGAAATGATTTCTGATGACCTCTCTCTTCATGTCCCATACATGCTGAAATGCTTCTTCATCAGCAAGGTTTTGATCATTATCGCCCCTTGACTCCACACCCTCCTGGCCAGGACTCATCAACTGCTCACTGCAGAGTGCCAAATTGAGTCTCTCACACTTTCAGGACCTACACACTGCTGTTACACACTGTCACCTGATTAAATCCAATCAAATTTCAGGTTCACACTGTCACACTTGCACAACTTACTGAATACCAGCACCTCCCACAATATCTATTTACAGGAGTCATCCGGTGGCAGCCTTTCTGTACACCCTGCTGTGTAGTAGAATGAATAAATCATCTGTGCTAGGGCACTCTGCTATGACGTTCGTAATGATATATTTGGCATCGCAGACCAGTTAAATGTTTGGTGAGTGGGTATGTTTCTGATAGCAGCGTATTCTCCTGTCATCACACTGAGATTACATTAGGGGAACCCGGTTATTGAGTGAAAACCCACCAAAAAGTCTATATAATGACCCTCTTGCTGCTGCATTTCCTTCTGAACTACAGACATACACTGCTGTCTTCCTCCTGAAAAAGTTCAATTCTTATTTGATTCCTTATGACATTATATCTGTATTTAATGGTTTATAAAAAAGTGGAAGGGGTCTGTCAATCTGTAAACTTATGTCAGTGTACTCTCTTGTCCTGTCTAGCTAGCTAGCACTAGCACAGTAATATGCTAACTATTATTATATCTACTGGGTTAGCTGATAATTCAATTACAAATTTACAAATTTGGTACCATTTGGCCAACTGTTCATCCCATCAACTTCACACTTGGCGGGTGTATGCTGAGGACCCAAGGGAGTGCAGTGCTGAGTGTGGTGTGGAGACAATGGTATAAGTGACCATACTGTGGATCTCGGACTCTCAGACTCCTTTATTAACTGGAATAAATCTTCCATGCTTCCACTACACAGCAACACCTGGGATGTGGCAGTGCACACACCACCTGTCCTATTATGCTCAGGTCACATCACTTATTTAGGCATTAATACTTCCCCCAGGCTGTCATTGTGGTTCAGGCTCAACTTCCCTCCTCCTCCTAAAACATGAAATGATGACCTCCAGATCTGAATGAACCTACTGTTACCCATTATGGGTAGACTATCCACTGTTTAAATGACTTTCTAAAATATATTATTTGTTTTAATCATTCAGACTCCACCCCCCTGGTTTTAATCTCCGGGATTCTCCAAATTCTGCTGGAAAAACAAAACACTGAGAATTAAATTGGCAATCTACAAAAGCAAAAAACAAGCTCCAACTTTTTACCATTATTCTCAAATCAGCTTCAGTATATTTTCAAATGAACCCCTTAATCCATCAGAGAACAAATTGTTAGGTACAGAACAGTTTGTAAAGACATTCAGATTCCCAACCTAACATTCAAAAGTGCCATCCTTTTTTCAAAACCCTAAATTCTTCCCCTAAATCACAAAAAAATACGTTTGCAACATCTAGATAAACTCCCGTCTGAACCAACGATAATTTCTTGTGTGTTTGTGTGTGTGTGTGTGTGTGTGTATTGTGTATTGGACCACGTAATAGCTTGTTTGCACATGACGTCACATCATTGGGTTCCAGTGGCGCAACATTCTACATTGGAAGCACTATCACAAACTCTCAAAATATGTCCTTGATGGTTGCTGAAATAAAATCCATTCATAGCAGCTAACCTTAGTGTGGGTCCAAATTAACGTGTTAAAACACAAAACTCCTGTGTTCTGCTAGGGAAAATCTGGTTTGCATTGAACAGCCATATACCAGTATCAGTTCCAAGTCGCGAAGGGCAAGTCTTTTAATTCAGTTGAAAAGTCGTTCCTCTAAATCATGTCCAACATATGTTTTGATTCATCTTTCTCTCGTAATACACTCAATTCAATTCAATTCAATTTTATTTGTATAGCGCCAATTCATAACAGAAGTTATCTCAGGACACTTTTCAAAGAGAGCAGGTCTAGACCGAACTCTTTAAAACATTAATTACAGAGACCCAACAGTACCACCATGAGCAAGCACTTGGCGACAAGGGCAAGGAAAAACTGCCTGTTAAAAGACAGAAACCTAGAACAGATCCTTCGGCTCTAGGTGGGTGGTCGTCTGTCTCCACCAGTTGGGGTGAGAGAGAGAGAGAGAGAGAGAGAGAGAGAGGCAGAGAGAGAGAGAGCGAGAGACAGACAGACAGGTGCACAGCAACAACAGTATTGGCAATGGCAATCTAGCAGGGTTTTTTGGGCTATGGTCTTAAACTTTTGATCAGCTGATGAACAGCATGTTTGGGTTTAAATGCAATTTTCAATAAATTGTCTCTATTGTTTTGTCTCTTGCTCCTGTTTCTTCTTATGGCATTTTGAAGCTCTACTTACAACCTGGTTATGTTCCACCAACGCGAAATGCGAATACTTTTTTCTCCCGGTCTTAAGATTTTGTTCAGGAGTGTATTGTTTAAACTAACACAGCACTGACTTTCCTTCATCTCATATTCTGCTTTTCACTTCTTGCCCTCCATCTGAATTCCACGCATCATCAAAATCATGTGACTCTCTCTCTCTCTGTTTGGTACCGTAGGAACAGCCCAACTATGAGAGTCTGTTACCAAACATACAGACAATATAAGTAAGATGGATGTTGAGCTTCCATAGTTTACAATCACCTCCAACTTTAAGAAAAGGCTTTTCTCTGCCAAAAAGCAAATCTCCTTCCAGGCATCAGGTGCAACTCGGGTGTCACTGTTTTGACATTGTGTTGCTGTGCGGCTCCGGGTAAATCACAGCAGCTGTCAGACATGGAGGGGCTCTAAATTGGAGGAGCATCATATAACAAAGAGTAGGTGTAAAGGACAAGAGACAGACAGTGAATTAAATGTCGTGGACTGGAGGTGAGGTCGGCTGTGCAGCAGATAGAGAATCAGAGGTAGAGACGAAGCCAGCAAGAGGCCTGCAAACAGTTTAAGAAACCAAACTGTCACTGCTCACACTGTGGCAGAGTCATATTCCTCGCTGACATTAAGAATTTGGGTTGAAATATTTTGTAATTACAAAGGACAGTCATATTATTAAAGAAAAGTCATATTTAGTCAAAGTCACAATATTTGGAGAATAAAGTCATTTAAATAAAGAATGGTTGCTTGGGGAAACAAATGTCATATGTCATGATTAGGTTGTTTGGTCATATGTCTTATATTACAACCCCAACCTATAATTTATTCTACATTTTAAGAGCCATGGAGTAGCGTAGGAGGGGACCTCGTCCAGTCCGCAGACTCGTGCTGCAGCGCTGATCAGTGGCGTCTAACACTTACGGGCAACCTGATAATTCAGTAATCCAGCTCAAAGTCACCATGCAGCTTAGTTCCTGTGTGAGGATGTGTCTAATTTCATATAAAATAAAGCGGCGAGGCGCTAGGGGATAGACATCCGCAAAACTCCAGATTCCGACGTGTGCTGGGCCAGTCATGCCACAGGCCCCCCCAACCACCACCCAAAACCCCCCGTAACACGTACAAACCGAAACATCTGACAATTACTCAAACCAGTACAGTCCTTATACCATGTGCAAGTCACCATATTATTAAAGTGGCGCTAGCTATCACTATGTCTGAATGTTGATTGGACCACGTACGCTGAAGTTATGAGGACGTGTTCAGGGCAAAACTGTTTCAGAATATATTAAGTTTATTGGAGATTGTACATTGCACACTGAAGTTATGAGCACTATTTTATGGTGAATCTGCTGAAATCAACAAGTTGTCACTGGCACACGGTTCAACGTACAGTCTCAAATAGCACAACTTTTAATCAGCAATGTTGTTTGACTGTACTGACCAATTTTTGAGCAGATACGATAAATTCTCTAGGAGGAGTTTGTTCAAATAAAATGCAAAAAAAAGCTGGAAGTCTGAGTAATGCCGGAAATGGTATCACAGTTGGACATTCGATTCAACCTGGCCAACTTTGAGGGCACGTCACGGACACGCCCTTCAACGTACATGCACAAATAGCACAACTTTTAATCAGCACCATTTTTTGACTGTACTCCCAAATTTTGAAGCAGATCCCATAAATTCCCTAGGAGAAGTTTGTTCAAATACAACGCGAAAAGTTTGCCGAAAGTGAAAATTAAAATCAAAATGGCCGACTTCCTGTGGGGTTTCGGGTATGGGTCCAAGAGGCTTTCTTGTACGTCCCGACATGTTACACATGCCTACCGAGTTTCGTACATATCGGTGAAACGTGGCGCCGGGGCTGCTGTTTTTCTTATCCTGTAGGGGGCGCTACAAACAGGACAAACACGATTTGTGGTATGTGAGCTTCAGGCACCACTCTACACTGCCCTGTGAATTTCATATTCATAACTATTACGGTCTCCGCACAGTGATTTACCATGCCACCAGAGTGCCACCTAGTGGCGGATTGTTGACACATTTTTTAGCAAGCCTCAGGGAGCCATGGGCAAGCATCGTACCAAGTTTCATTTCAATCACACGTGCCGTTATGGAGATATAAACTTCTTCATTTTAAAGCGCGCCACCTAGAGGTGATGGCCTGAAATTGTGCACGATGCCTAAGGAAGACATGGCTAACTAAGGACCCAAGTTTGATGTCAATCGGACATACCAATATGGAGAAATGGTCCACTTCTTTTTTTGACAAAAAATCTACAGGAAGTTAGAATTTTATAGTGTTCTTATTTTTTGAAATTTCAAAAATGTTCAAATTATTTTTTTTGCCAGGACCGTCCCCAGGTGCTAGGTGAAAAATTTCTTGCGAATCGGACAAAGCGTGTAGGAGGAACACAAAAAAGTAGTTTAAGGACATTTCACGCTCTAACTATATAGGCGGAAGTGGGCGGGGCCTATATGGGGAGACTCAGCTCTATATACCGAACACGTGGATATAAGAATTTTGAATGTGTGACAAACGATGCAGGAGTTATTAGCCTAAACGGACTTCTCATGATAGTAGCGCCACCTAGTGGCGGACCCGAAAGCGAAACATAGAATATCAAATTTTTCACCAGGCCTGACCACTTTGCCAAATAAAATTGACTTTTCAAAAATGCAATCAAAAGTGCTAAAAATAGTGAAGAAGAAACGAAGCAAAAACAATAGGGATTTCCAGCGGTCGCTTGTGAGGTCCCTAATATTTCCTTGGGTTACAATAGGGTCTTGCACTTGTCAGTGCTCGATCCCTAATTACTTCAAAAATACTTAATATCGCAATTTAATTTGCAAAATAATGTTACTTTTCAAAGTTATTTGCATTTTTGTCTCAAAATACAAGGATTTTTCTTTTAATTATTTATCTTTTGCTTCTTTCTTGAAATATGATTAGTTTTATTTACATGTATATGCATACTGTGCATACTGCACAATTGGACATTTGAAGAAATATGAGAAATATGATTTTGGCGATAAGACCCAATGATGAGTGATGTCATATTTTAGGGAGGCAGTGATGCCACAAGCTGTACAGAAATATACCCCCGATGGAGTATTAGCACTGGTGGTGGTAAAGGGGAGTTATGGGCTTGATGGATGAGATGTGGAGCGGGGCTTCTGATGGGCTCAATAGAAGGACCCCTGGGCACAGGATGTGACGAAAACTGGAGGTGAAAAAGGTGGAAGAGAGAGAAAGATGACTGCAGCAGAGAAAGAAACAGTTTTACAGTGTGACAGCTACGAAGTTGTGGCAAAATATGATTTAACTGGTTTAACTGGAACAGTCAATGAGTTGGAAGCGGAAGAAAGCGAATGTAAATAGAGAAAGCAAGAATGTGGGCTTCCTGATTGAACTTCATTTGTGCTATTTTTCTAAGATGACTGCAAAGCTGGATTGAATTGCAATATTTAACAAGTTTGTAGTTCAATGGTGGTAACGTTGAAGTCATGCAACTGTAGTGTAGTTCGTTTATAGCCTACAAAAGGTTATGATACTTACAAAGTTCATTCAGCAAGATAATCCTCACAAATGAACACCACTTTTATGATTTTTGCATTGTAAATGCAATCGACAGAAGCAAAAAGCTAGGTTTGTCACCACAACAAGTGGTGTTCATCCCATTAGCTCTTTGACGAAGGAACCAGGACGATGCTAGTTATCCTTGCAGCCCTCTTTGGTAAAAAATACAAAGGGCACTAGTGCGCAGAAAGTTGTGCTCCTGACAGGGCACTTGATCATGTTTTATTCATAGGGCCATCCAAGAGGGCACTTTCCAGCCGCTATGCACATCTGGTGTGGTGTGGTATGTTTTTATAACATGATTATCACATAGCATGTTGCCACATGTAGCATTTTAAAGGCACGTTGTATGATTTTGTTAGGGCAACAAAATCCCAAATTAGCAAAAAATGTCTTCACAGCAAAAATAGGAAGCACCTTACAGGCACTACACAGGCAATGTGTATTCCCTGAGAAGCACAAATACTTCACACACACACACACACACACACTCCACCAGGCTGATGTGTTATTAAGGAGCTTGCTTGTTAAATAAGTCTATCACTCTCTCCTCCTGAGTACTTAGTCATTACCTTTGTATCCCTCTGCCGGCCTCCTGGGAGCCAGAATAAAGGGGAGAATCTTCTTAAATGTCACAACCGGCCCCTCCCTCTCTGTCAGTGTGCACCATGCGTATGTTTTGCTGTTCATGCATGCATGCATGAGTGTGCTTTAAGTTAAAGTATTCAGGCTCATTACAGAGAAGCTTTGTTTGTGTGTGTTGGGGGTGTGTGCAGTGGTCATTACAGGATGTCAGAATCCAGCCGAGTCTCTGCTGTCTCTGCATGGAGCAGCTGACACCCTGAGAAAAGGTCAGGATGGGAGTTACATATTGACTCTTGCTGTAGCCCGGGGTATGCTGGGAAATATTTGCAAATTGCAGAACACACACGTGTATGCAAACATATATCTTCTGTTGCTCACATATAAATCTCTCCCTCCAACAATTCAGCATGAATTGTTTCAAAAACTGTCAGGACTGACAACACTTTTACTGGTTGGTATATGAGGGTAAAGGTTATAAACCTGATTAATGCGTTCTCATTCCCAGATCGTCAAATACTGCCGCTTTCTTACGCCCACTGTCTGTGAATTAGTGGAAAGAGCTTCCAGGTCTGTGAAGTGAAGCACAAGTGTCTTAAACCTGGGTTACTTCTTAATGGACAGCAGGGGTCAGCTTCATGGACTACAAAAAAAAGTCTGATAGTATTGAGTCCTATAGAGAAATGAACTGACTTCTCACTTGATTTATAAGCTCAGTTAACAGTTTTCTAATGAGTTTATGGTCTCAATATCTAGTGTCAGTCTTCTTTCATACAGAATGATGTTCATTTAGTAAATTATGGTATGGTATTTAGAGTAAAATAGACCATAAAGCAGGGTATGCTTTAGGGTGTGGCTACCTGCCCAGTGGAGGTGGTGCGGTGGATGGATGGCTCAAACAAACACAGCACTTTCACCCAGGACACGATTAGATGGAATGTGATAGGTGTCAATACAGGAGTACTTCAACTGACAGGGCTGAAGGGGGTACATCATTTCCCACCAAATTAGTTCTGGTTCCATTCAAGATTCCATTGGTTCCATTGGAACCATCTTAACAGGGCGGCTGTGGCTCAGGAAGTAAAGCGGGTTGTCCACTAATCAAAGGGTTCTGGAGCAAGAGACTTAACCCCAAATTCCTACTGATGCTGTGCCATCAGGTTATGAATGTCTATGAATTGGTGAATGTGCTTGCCATTTTTTCATTCCAGCTGGGAACCAACTTTTCAGGTTCTACATCAATTTAGTTTTGGTTTAAATGCTCATAACTATTCAAAACTAGGTGCGCAAATCAGAACAGAACCAGTTCACTGTTGGTAGAAAATCCCTAGGGTAAAACTTTAGGAACTGCTGGTCTAAGATACAGTATACACCATGTAATTGCAACATCCTCAGTTCAGTTCTGGCTGGGAACCTTATCCTACTTGCTCTCTCCCCAAATATCTGTCTATATATCTCTACTGTGAACAGTCGAAGAAAGACAAAAAAAACTAAAAATAAATTAATTAATAAAATAATTTTTTGTGAAATCATTCATTTAACAACATTTGGGAAATAACATGGTCCTGTCACTCCTGGAGGTTATTTTTTTTGGCTCTGCTGTTTTGTTGTTTGTTTGACAGTCCTTTTATATTTTTACACAGGGTTGCGTGTAGACAATGAAGTTGAAGTTTTCACTCAATATCTTATATTTTCTACCTTTTCCACCTCAACACAAATGTGCAGCTGCACAAACTTCCATTAGACTGAACTCACCACCTTGTTTAGCTTGTCTGCATAGTTGCATTGGTCCAATTAAATGAAAAGAAAGCAGTCTCTGCACCGTGTGGAAACAATGTTATTAAAAGAAGGCAAAAGACAGCCATGGATCCTCATGCTGAGTGTACCTTGCAGGGTCCAGTAAAATCCACCATTCATGTATTTCCTGAAGTGACCAGCCTATCTCCCCACATCAGCCAGCCTTTTCCTAATTACAAAGCCTCAGAAAGCCTCACAATGCTGTCACTGTTGACCTTATCAAAGGCAGCTTCTGCCTCACACACCCCACAGTAGGCTATATCTTCTGAAATTATTGCTCCATATTTGTAATATCGCAACTCTAGCTGCTAATTACTCCCTAAATCTGGCCTCTTTTTCATTACACTCTGTCCAATTTCTCTCACAGGTTTCTCCATTTTAGATAATTACATTTGGTGAGTTAAGGTTGAGTGCCATTGGACCCTATTAAAAGCGCTATGAGTCAAAATCAGACGTGTTCTTTTACAGTCCTGGCTTCCTTTGCTGTATGAATGAATGGTCTTCTGTTTAATTTAATTTGCCTGCTAGCATGTGATGTGCTGTTGTACTGGTTATTAAATCACATTACATAGTTGTTACAGCCATGTGCTATGTCAGTTTGAACCCTCCAAATGTCTAGATCCTCCCCGACCCCCTCTCGAAGAAACTGAACACTGATCTTTTCATCATGCGCCATCTTTACCAATTTTTGCTTTTGAATTTGAAGCACATTTAGTCTACGCTTGGTGTAAAAAATGGGTTATATAAATAAAGTTGACTTGACCAAAAAAAAGTCATAGAAAAACTCCTAAAAACACAGTGACAAGGAAAATAATAATTATTTAAAAAATTAAAAAATAGAATGCCATTAGATAAAAAATAATGCTAAAATTTCAGAAAAAAATCTGAAACATATTTTTTTATTAATTAAGGTGTATTAAAATAGAAGAAAAGGAGTAATAGGCTCAGTTCTCATGGTTATATTAAGAACTCTGGCAGCAATGTTCAGAACACTGACAGTATAGGTCTGTGAAGTGAATCTAACACAGAAGTATCTTAAACCTGCATTCTGTGTAATGGCCAGCAGGAGGCAGCTCCATTGGCTGCAAAAAAAATTAAAAATGATATCATGCAGTGTTATGAAGAAATGAGCCCATCTCTCACTTGATTTATTATCTCAGTAAACAGTTTCCTAATGAGTTTATGGTCTCAATCTTAGATTCCAAACTTAGATCAAACTGGCAAAATATGATCAAATATGGCTTAACACTGAGCAACTGCAGAGCTCAACTTGCAGTACGTCACCTCCGCTGGCTTTGACAAACTGTCATGATGACGACCAGGAAGCCAAACTCGAGACTTCACAACAGTACTGTACAAACCAGTGTTACCTAATGGTCATTTGACGACACGTTCTCACACCAAACTTGTCAAATATTGCCACTGGGTCAGTGGCCCTCTGCTTCAAAATACGCTATAGATGCCCCTCTCATGTCATTTCTGGGCGTGCAGGGCTCCACGGTCAAGATGGCAACAATAATTATGCAACGTCCAGTTAGACTTTCAAAATAAATCTTGCATGGTTAATGTTGTGAAATGGTTGCAGTTTGGTTAGGTTTAGGCAGAAATACTACTTCCTTAGGATTGGTAAATGATTGTACATGAAAAAAACATCCCACCACCTCCATATGCAAACTTTCTTGCTCTTTATACTATGCCACCTGACTTCAATGTCCAAAGGGCTTCATATTTTGAAGCAGCTAAGCGGCAATATTTTAAGACTTCAGACACATTGCCTGGTTGTGTTCTGTTTTAAACTCATGCTGCTAAAAGCTGCTACCTGGAATCCACCTGCTGGACTATAGCTCTGAAGAAGGACAGAGCTGCACCTGACAGATCCATTAAGTGGTATAGTGGTTTCCAGATTTGTCATTCATTATGCTGTTTCTGATATTATGTGATCTGCTCTTTCAGTTGATTACCTGCTTTATTTGGAACCAGAATTAAGGACTTGCTTTTGCTGCTTTATTTTGGATTTCATGACCTAGTAGCACACTATGAATAGCTGTGAACCCTGGTCAGGTAGAGTGACAGCATTTCTCCTGGACTGCATTTCTGACCACCTCCACTCTTCAGTTTGAATCCTGCCACTGCTACCTGGTCTGTCCTCAAATACACCATTTAAGTTGGCATCATGTAGTATTTCTTTGTAGCACTGTGACCACCTGGGCACCCTGGTGGTCATAATGTTCTGCAGCCCCATACCAACAGACTGTTCTGACACCTTTCTATCAGAACCAGCATTAACTGTTTCAGCAGTTTGAGCTACAGTAGCTCGTCTGTTGGATCAGACCACACTGCCCAGCCTTCACTCCCCACGTGCGTCAATGAGCCTTGTCTTCGGTTCTTTTCCTTTCTTGGAGCACTTTTGATAGGTACTGACAACTGCAGCCCAGCAACACCCCACAAGAGCTACAGGTTTGGAGATGCTCTGACCCAGTCGTCCAGCCATCACAATGTGGCTCTTGTCAAAGTTGCTCACTGACCTTACAGCATTCAAATCATTGACAATAACTCACCTTTTTAAAATTGCTTTTAATGTTTAGTTTAGTCCGATGTATTTTCAGTGTTTTTACTATTTGATGCTGTTTTCGCTGCTTTTATGATTTTATGTAAAGTGTCTTTGAATATTCAGAAAAGCGCTTACAAATAAAATGCATTATTATTATTATTATTATTATTATTATTATTATTATTAAAGAAATCAAAGATTGGCAAATAGGAATGCCTGGATATAGTGTGTGTGTGTGTGTGTGTGTGTGTGTGTGTGTGTGTATGTGTGCGTGTGAGAGAGAGGGAAGGGTCAGGAGAGGTAGGCGAGACACACCCACTCGAGGGGAGGTGTGTATCAAGGTGACAGCCTAGATGGAAGAGGAGGTAACGTTACAGCGATGACGAGGTCTCACTGATGACGCTACACTGCCTCCCCAGAATGGCGGTCAGTTTAAACGGAATGTGTGATTTACGATACGTGTCTGCTTGCTGGGGTACCGTTATCTGGTCCCCAACATGGCTGGCAAATCAGAACACATCTATAGGTGTGTGTGTGTGTGTGTGTGTGTGCACCCGAGGATATCGAGCTGAGTTATACCCACTACAACCAAGGACGAAATCTTGATTTCAGAGGTGGGGGGGACACAAGTATTTTTAATAAAACTCTAACTCTTTTAGTTCACTGTGTTTTCTAGTTGTTCTTCTAGTTTTTTTTCAGCAAACCATCATTAGGCTGAAAAATCAAAACAAACCCATCAACTGTTTGGAACATTCTTAAAAAGCAAGAATGCACTGGTGAGCTCAGCAACACCAAAAAACCCGGAAGACCACAGAAAACAACTGTGGTGGATGACCGAAGAATTCTTTCCCTGGTGAAGAAAACACCCTTCACAACAGTTGGCCAGATCAAGAACACTCTCCAGGAGGTAGGTGTATGTGTGTCAAGTCAACAATCAAAGACTTCACCAGAGTGAATACAGAGGGTTCACCACAAGATGTAAACCATTGGTGAGCCTCAAAAACAGGAAGGCCAGATTAGAGTTTGCCAAACAACATCTAAAAAAGCCTTCACAGTTCTGGAACAACATCCTATGGACAGATGAGACAACGATCCACTTGTACCAGAGTGATGGGAAGAGAAGAGTATGGAGAGGGAAAGGAACTGCTCATGATCCAAAGCATACCACCTCATCAGTGAAGCATGGTGGTGGTAGTGTCATGGCGTGGGCATGTATGGCTGCCAATGGAACTGGTTCCCTTGTATTTATTGATGATGTGACTGCTGACAAAAGCAGCAGGATGAATTCTGAAGTGTTTCGGGCAATATTATCTGCTCATATTCAGCCAAATGCTTCAGAACTCATTGGACGGCACTTTACAGTTCAGATGGACAATGACCCGAAGCATACTGCGAAAGCAACCAAAGAGTTTTTTAAGGCAAAGAAGTGGAATGTTATGCAATGGCCAAGTCAATCACCTGACCTGAATCCGATTGAGCATGCATTTCACTTGCTGAAGACAAAACTGAAGGGAAAATGCCCCAAGAACAAGCTGGAACTGAAGACAGTTGCAGTAGAGGCCTGGCAGAGCATCACCAAGGATGAAACCCAGCGTCTGGTGATGTCTATGCATTCCAGACTTCAGGCTGTAATTGACTGCAAAGGATTTGCAACCAAGTATTAAAAAGTGAAAGTTTGATTTATGATTGTTAATTTGTCACCATTTCTCTCCCGTGCCCCAGGGTCCCTTTGTGCAGTTTGGCTTCCTGTGTCTGCTCACCTGTGCCTCTGTGTCTCCGGTCTCTTCCGCCATCTCACCCACCCGTTCCTGCTGTGGCCGCCCCTCATCCCCCCTGTGTGTGTGTGTGTGCGTGGAATAAAACCCCCTTTAAACCTTCCATACTGTCTGGGTATCTGCTCCTGGGTCCAGTCCTAACACCAGCCCTGACAGTCTTGCTGCAGTTAATTGCGCCAGCTGACCAGTAGGGCGGCAGTACATAAGTAAGGCCCTCCTTCTCGCGCTCTCACTGATGCATCATTTCCGGGTCAGGTGTTTGCCCGTGCAGGTAATGCTCCGCGCCACTGCTGCGGCTACTGCTTCGTTTAATTTATCACTGTGTCCTCATGCTGAAAGCCGGTGTGTTTTCACTGCAGAGCAGCGACCGCGTGCTCCGTGCTCCGTTTAGTCCCTGGTTCTCTCGAGCGGTAAGTGTCCTCTCTCTCTGTGTTACACCGGATGCTATCCTGTAGCTAATGCAGGTGTGGTCACAGGAAGATGTCCGCTGCCGTGTGGGTCTCTCTCTCCCTCCCTCTCCCTGTGCAGGTTTGACTTTAGAAACAGGTATGCTACCTTAAATCTAGTGCCCAAAAGCCTTGATAAAGGTAGCTTAGCAATGCTAATTTTATGTTTATTGACAGGGAACGCTCATCAGCTGGCCGAAATCTACAGGTGGCGATTCACGTGACTCCACCACCAGCTGCTGCGGCCCGCTGCTGCTTTGTCTGCACAGCTTTGTCTCTGCTGCTAACTACATAACTTTGTTTCTGCTGTTGTATGCGACGTTGTCTCCGGCAGCCACTTATTCTTTGCTGCCCTGTTCTGCGGCTCTGAGCTGCTTGGTGGCGCTGCTGTTGCTGGCTTTTGGCTACATAGTGGACTGCCGACACCACACTTTTAACCTGTTTATTTCCTTAATTTTAGCCAAATGATTGTATGGAGTTAATTCATTAGTTTTGTATCACTACTTTTGTTTCTTTTGCTTACTTTATTATTGTTTTGATTAAGTAAATTGTTTTGTTAAACTTATTTTGTGAACAATTTCCTGCTTTATGTTGTATATTGTTTTTGTACATTTTGGGTTAATTATTTCCGTTGGAACTTCCTTTTATTTCCTTCTCAGTGGCTGCAGGCTGGTGGTGGTGCTGGTGACGTGGGTGGTGGTGTCCCTCCTTCCTGTGTGCTGTGCTTCTTTGGATTTGGTGATACCACAGTGTGTGTCTGCCACGTGTGTCTGGGTGAACCCTTTTTCTTTAATTTATTTTAGTTGAGTCCCCTTCACCTGCTCTTTCCCCACCAGTAGGCTGCAGTCCTGATTAATTCAATTCAATTCAATTCAATTCAATTTTATTTGTATAGCGCCAATTCATAACAGAAGTTATCTCAGGACACTTTTCAAATAGAGCAGGTCTAGACCGAACTCTTTAACATTATTTACAGAGACCCAACAGTACCACCATGAGCAAGCACTTGGCGACAAGGGCAAGGAAAAACTGCCTGTTTAAAGGCAGAAACCCAGGACAGATCCTCCGGCTCTAGGTGGGTGGTCGTCTGTCTCGACCAGTTGGGGTGAGAGAGAGAGAGAGAGAGAGAGAGAGAGAGAGAGAGAGAGGCAGAGAGAGAGAGAGCGAGAGAGAGAGGCAGAGAGAGAGACAGCGGGAGACAGACAGACAGACAGACAGACAGGTGCACAGCAACAACAGTATTGGCAATGGCAGTCAAGCAGGACCATGACAGGAGGCTCCACCAGGATCCATGAGAACCTGCGAGACGAGAAAGCACAAGAACTCCGGGGAAGAAGTGGAGTTAGTAACATGCATTAATGGGACATGAATGAGTGCATAAAGAGAGAGGAAGGGAGGAGCTCAGTGCACCATGGGAAATCCCCCGATAGTCTAGGCCTATAGCAGCATAACTAAGGGATGGTTCAGGACTCACCTGATCCAGCCCTAACTATAAGCTTTATCAAAGAGGAATGTCTTAAGCCTACTCTTGAATGTGGAGAGGGTGTCTGCCTCCCGAACCACAACTGGAAGCTGGTTCCACAGGAGAGGAGCTTGGTAACTGAAGGCTCTGGCTCCTGTTCTACTTTTAGAGACTATAGGAACCACAAGTAGCCCAGCATTCAGAGAACGTAGTGTTCTAGTGGGGTAATAGGGTACTATGAGCTCTTTAAGATATGAAGGGGCCTGACCATGAAGAGCTTTATAGGTGAGGAGGAGGATTTTAAATTAAATTCTACATTTTACAGGGAGCCAATGCAGAGAAGCTAGTACAGGAGAGATGTGATCTCTTTTTCTAGTTCCTGTCAGTACTCGTGCTGCAGGGTTCTGAATTAATTGGAGCGTTTTAATGGACTTATTGGGGCAACCTGATAATAAAGAGTTGCAGTAATCCAGCCTTGAAGTAACAAATGCATGGATTAGTTTTTCTGCATCTGTCTGTGATAGGATGTGTCTAATTTTTCTAATATTACGTAAATGAAAGAAGGCGGTCCTAGAGGTCTGCTTTATGTGGGAGTTAAATGACAAATCCTGATCAAAGATAACTCCAAGATTCCTGACAGTGGTGCTAGAGGCCAAGTCAATGCCATCTAGAGTGACTATATCTTTAGACAATGAGTCTCTAAGGTTTTTGGGGCCAAGAACAAGAATTTCGTTTTTTTCTGAGTTTAACATCAGAAAATTGCAGGTCATCCAGGATTTTATGTCCGTAAGACATGTTTGTAATTTAGATAATTGATTAATTTCATTGGGTTTGATTGATAGATATAACTGCGTATCATCTGCATAACAGTGAAAGTTAATGGAGTGATTCCTAATAATGTTGCCTAAAGGGAGCATATATAAAGTAAATAGTATTGGTCCAAGTACAGAACCTTGTGGAACTCCATGACTAACTGTAGTATTTATTGAAGATTCATCGTTAACATGTACAAACTGCGAGCGATCTGATAAATATGACTTAAACCAGCTTAGTGCGGTTCCTTTAATGCCAATTTGATGCTCAAGTCTCCACAAAAGAATATTATGGTCAATGGTGTCAAATGCAGCACTAAGATCTAATAATACAAGTACAGAGACAAGTCCATTGTCAGAAGCAGTCAGAAGGTCATTATTAACTTTAACCAGAGCTGTCTCTGTGCTATGATGAACTCTAAATCCTGACTGAAAATCCTCAAATAAACTATTGTTATGTAGCAAGTCACACAACTCTTTGGCGACTACTTTCTCCAGAATCTTAGAGAGGAAGGGGGAGGTTAGAAATCTGTCTATAGTTAGCTAAAACCACTGGGTCAAGAGTGGGCTTTTTAAGAAGGGGTTTAATTACAGCTACTTTAAAGGACTGTGGTACATATCCTGATAATAAAGAAAGATTAATCATATCCAGTAAAGAAGTGCCAATTAAGGGAACAACTTCTTTAAGCAGCCTAGTTGGGATCGGGTCTAATAGACAGGTTGATGGCTTCGATGAAGAAATGATTGAAGTTAACTGATGAAGGTCGATAGCAGAAAAACAGTCTAAATATATATCTAAGTTTACATTGACAGAAGTCCCTGAACTTGGAGAGCCACTGATAACTGTTGATGGCAGTTGGTGATTAATTCTTTCTCTAATAGTAATAATTTTATTATAGAAGAAGCTCATGAAGTCATTGCTACTTAAGTTTATGGGTTTATGATTAGGCTCCCTTTGTTCATTTGGGATGAATGCTAATTTTTGTGATAATATATATTTTATTAAATAAAGTATTTTTGTAAACTGGGAACCACGTGTCTTGCTTATCGAGTGGAACGAACCTGTGTTTTTGATCAATGTAAAATAATATATAATAATTCCTTGGGTGCAATTCCCAAGGTGGCGTTGTCGAGCAGCCTAAGATTCACATTGAGAGCCTCCACGCTGCCACCTGAAGAAAGCAGCGATCAGCAATCGGTGTTTCTCCTGACGGAAAAACTTCGTCCTTCTGCAGGTAGTTAAAGAGAGAACAGCGGCTGCGTGCTGTCTCTGCGGAATCCCGAATTAATTGACGATCGTTAAAAAAAGGAGGAAAAAGGTGTAACAATCTGACTCGTCCAGTTGGTTTGAAGACACACTTTTAGAAAAATAAAAAGGGGGTTTTAAAAGATAAAGAGAATGCTCTCTAGTGCTATAAGAGTCGTACCTCAACGGACGGTGATCTCAGCAAGAAGCAAGAAGGAGAGAATCTCTTTGGCTTTTATACCTGGGATGACAGTTCTGGGGTCAGCGCGAATCTGACCAACGACAGGCCGGTGTTTGGGCGTTTATGGCTCCTAGACCACACCTAGGCCCCCCCACTAAGGGGTCTGAGATTTCGCGGGCTCCACATTTTATGACTTTCAGTCACCCCAAACAGGCTTTATGGCTCCAACAAGGCCCCTGAAAAATCTTTGTTCGAGCACATGGTCGGGCTCAACATTTGAATGTGAATGAGAGACATTTCAAACATAATCTAAGAATGTCCAAAGACATTTGTAACACTTGCTGTAAACAAACTTAATCAATACAGTCAAGTGCCTAAGTAACTGGCTGTAGCTGCAAAATGGAAATCTTAAAACGTGTACACATTCCATTTTATTTCAGGCCTCTTAATTAATTCATTTGCTCAATTAGTTTGCACAAAATTATGAAAATGAGGGCACGGATTAACCAAAGCAAGGGCATCAGCTCTATCTTGGGTGCTCACAACATCATCTTAACTCTGATATAATAAAAGTTTTGAAATATATATTTTAATTCCCCACACCCACTCACAGACTCTGAACAAAGTAGAGTTTTAATTATTACAACAATCTAGGCTTGTGACACAGAACCATGTTTGGCATGTAGGGCAGATACTGTCCTCTGAGTGTGTGCAAATTGAGATCTCTGGCAGCATTCTCAATTTGAGATGCACCATTCAAACTTAAAATCCAAATGAAAAAAGGGATGCATGCTTAAGGACAAATGCTTTCATTCAAGATGCCAAAATAAATCACATCTGAAAGCAGCGGGGTAATGAAGTTGAGGCGAGTTGATATTAAGATAAACTGCAACATGTTAAAACCTATAGCAAAGCTGTGAATAATACATTTCAGTCCCAATTCTGAGAGTATCTATTGCCTCGGCGCTCCTCCCTCTTCTGGGCCAGCATATATCTCTGAATGTTATTAAAGCTCTGCGAGACAGAGACAGATATTGGAAAAAGGAAATTGTGAAGAATGTTGGCTTGACTTTATAAAAAGACTGTGTTGCAGGAATGTAGATGAGTATGAATGACACTGGCCTGTGTTGGAGGGAGCTACAGTTTAGATGTGCTGTGAAGAAATTCCATTACCCATGGAGGGTCTCAGATTAGCTACAGTATCTACAGTATCTCCTACAAAGTATGTTTACTACTAATTTGCTTTGGAAACACCACTGGCAACATTTCTGTTGTATAACCCACACAGTGCAACATTCTCTGACTGTACAGAAGTCTTATGAAGGTCAGGTTGAATGGTTGGACAAATAATAACAAGCTATGGCACATTCAACAGGACCAACCAGATAAAAAGAAACATATCTTTACGTATTATTTTTTTTTTTTTAGAACTTTATATGTTTTAGATGGGGCTATGGTCATAAGAGTAAACAAGGTAAAGAAACCTTAACAGAACCGTGACCTCTTTGTAACATTACACCCCTAGCTTGTTGTCATTTTGCTGTATGAAATGCCTGCTAAAGCATAACCATTAATCCATTAAGGATGTTAAGATTCAACAAATGCATGGCATGAAAGTTCAAGATGCGATTGCATCGACTTAAAAAGTATGGATCGAATAATTCTTTTTTTACATCTTTACATCGGAAAAATCTGATTTATATACATTTAATTATTAGTAGAGGCCTAAGGCCTTTATTATTTAGAAATGTGACGAATAACTTTATATTTAGATTGATTCCTCCTATATAAACTGTTTCTCAAGAAATAAAATCAAACTATCTGTACTATATTGAATTACATTGCATCATCATTATTTTGGCTGTACAGGTTTATTATAGGGATTTGTGTGTACACCATTATCTATGTTCAACCAACTAAATTGTCTGTATTTGTATCTGTAGTCCTCACAATGGGTGGGGCCTAAACCAGACATGAGTGGTGCTCTAGCTGGAAGTGGGTGGGACTAATCGGAAAGTGGTTAATTTAAGCCTGAAATTTATAAGGGTTGATCGGAGGTTTCTATATTTATTACAAACTGTTCAGAGAAATGTTTTTGAAACACAAGAGTAAGATAAATTTATATAAAATAAAATGTACTAATAATTTTACACTTTACACTACTTTATCTGTACCAGATACTGGTTCTGCCAAGTACTCGACCTGAGTTAATAGTCTTAAATCAACAAATTTCTTTGATTCTTAAAATCTAAGAAACATTATTAATATGAGCACAATGGCATACTGAATGAATGAAAGGAAACAAAATGGCAGATCAATCTGATCATCAGGTTGCAGTGGCACAGAATCTTATTGGTGTGCATCAACGGCATGGCTTTAATCACAATATAGTCGTGATTGTTCATTTGTGACTTGAGATTTAAGGTCAAGTGTGTCTCTGGTTCATATTTAAACAATTCAGCTTTTCCTTTGAATAGCTTTGCATCAAAATTACCATATTTTGTTCTGACTTTTACTGAATTCAGTCTTTATTGTATTATTATAAGTATAATATAATAATATTTAGATTTTCATTGAACAACAATATTTTTTATCTTGTAAGAGCTCTCCTTCAGCCCAAAGTAGTTCAGTGTGGTCTCAGTTGGTGTGAACTTTTGATCTCTGATGTTGCATTTTATGGAAGACGATTAGAGTCACATGTAAAAAAAAAAAAAAAAAAAGCTAATAAAAACAGACATACCAACCTAAGAAACTCCTCTTCAGCTCCACTGACCATCAACACCTCCATCCAAAGCTCTCTTCTCCCTACATCCTCCTTTTACACTAAATTAGTTCTGGTTCTTGAACTAGTTCAATTCAAAACTCTTGGAACCTTGGTACTATCTAGTGAACCAGCCCGTGTTTCCTGCTGGAGCAAGTTGCCTGTTAATGGAAAAAAGGCTTGCATGGCCTCTTTTGTTGGTTCTGGTTCTTGCTGCTATCAAGCAAACCAAACCTGCTATTTTTAGGTGCTTGAACTGGTTCCCTGTTTGTAGAAAAGGTCTGAGAGTGCTCTTTTCCTTCCTGCAAGCCTTGGCACCACACTGCATATTTAAAGCAATACTTCCCTTTGGTGAAACACCTCAGCTTTTTAGTAGATGAGTGTTTGTGTGAGTGTGTGTGATGACTGATTGT
The DNA here is from genome assembly GCF_905237075.1 of Dicentrarchus labrax. NCBI lineage: Eukaryota > Metazoa > Chordata > Actinopteri > Moronidae > Dicentrarchus > Dicentrarchus labrax. The sequence continues at coordinate 2,011,464 of NW_026136713.1, read as the reverse complement.
GTGCCAGGCAGCCACACTCCTGATGTGTGTCTTTGATTATTGAAAGGTAATTATTGCTTTGGAGAGCATGTACAACCGCGCTCCCCTCCCTCCTTCGTATTCCTTTTTTTCTTCTCCTCTCTTCACTGAAGACCTTGTAGTGAAGCTTTTCTTCCATGGGGAAGGACAGTTGTGCCAGTGTCCATCACTGCCCTAATGGTGATAAATGCCCTTTCATTAACATGGCCCACATGTACCATACTCCCCCACTCCAGCCGCCACGGATTGTTCCTCCTCTGCCTCCACTTACCTTTCCTCCTTCTTCCCTCTCTTTTCTTGTGTGCGTGAGCATCCCTTACTCCCCTGCCGTGCTTTGTATTCTCCATCTAAGAGATTTAGGTGTGCAGTATGTAAGGATTTACAACATTTTCCTTTATTGCCTGTACAGGATGTGTGTTCAATTGCTTGATCACGCTACTGGCTCATTTGACTCATCATCTGATTCCACACATCGATTCACTTCAGTCTGTCACCTGATTGAACAATTTATGGGCTGGGCAATGGTTTTGTTTAAAAGGAATGGTTCAACATTTTGGGTAATAGGATTATTCTCTTTCTCTCTGAGAAAGAGAAGAGAAGAGAAGATCAATGTTGATCTTATGTCAAGTAGTCATTTTAAGTACAGAGCTTCAGTCTGAATTTAATTTGATAATAAAGGATTAAAATGTCCCCAAAAATTCCTAAAAAGTACACAGTAAGAAGAAAACACTATATATTTTTTTAACCTTGCAAGACTACTAGGCTCACAAGATCACAAGATCTTGCAGGTTTCAAGCTCTAAGTTTGTGTCCAACCACATGTGTTTGCACTAGGTCTGCGAGAAGTTTGCTCGAAAATAACAATGGCAGCTGCTAAAGAGATTAGCATTAGTTATATCAGAACTGGAGATTATTTGTTCACTGAAATAAGAGCAAAGAACGACACTAAAAGCTTTTATTTCCATGGCAAAGATGCTTTGATGGTTCTAATGCAGTCAAGTTAAAAAATTTGAGAATTTGTGATATAAGTTAACCTATGTCTAATTTGATACAGACAGAATAAAGCCCTTCCTTATAACTTCTTATGATCTATTTAATAAACACATACAGTATACAGTTGTGCTCATAAGTTTACATACCCTGGCAGAATGTCATTTTTTTGGCCATTTTTCAGAGAATGTGAATGATAAGAGAAAAACTTTTCTTTCACTCCTGGTTAGTGGTTGGATGAAGCCATTTATTCTCAAACAACTGTGTTTACTCTTTTTAAAACATAATGACAACAGAAACTACCCAAATGACCCTGATCAAAAGTTTACATACCCTGGAGATTTTGGCCTGATAACATGCACACAAGTTGACACAAACGGGTTTGAATGGCTACTAAAGATTACCATCCTCACCTGTGATCTGTTTGCTTGTAGAGAGAGAGAGAGAGTGTGTGTGTGTGTGTGTGTGTGTGTGTGTGTGTGTGTAAAAAAAAAGGTCAGTGAGTTTCTGAGCTCCTGACAGACCCTTGCATCTTTCATCCAGTGCTGTACTGACGTTTCTTGATTCTGAGTCATGGGGAAAGCAAAAGAATTGTCAAAGGATCTATGGAAAAAATGATTTTGATCTGTATAAAACAGGAAAGGGATATAAAAAAATATCCAATAAATTGAGAATACCAATCACCAGTGTTCAAACTCTAATTAAGAAGTGGAAAATGAGGGATTCTGTTGAAACCAAACAAAAATTTCAGCCACAACTGGCAGGAAAATTGTTCGGGATGCAAAGAAAAACCAACAAATAACTTCAGCTGAAATACAGGACTCTCTGAAAGAAAGTGGTGTGGTTGTTTCAAGATACACAATAAGGAGGCACTTGAAGAAAAATGGGCTGCATGGTCGAGTCGCCAGAAGAAAGCCATTACTACGCCAATGCCACAAAGCATCCCGCTTACAATATGCCAAACAGCACAGAGACAAGCCTCAAAACTTCTGGAACAAAGTCATTTGGAGTGATGAGACCAAAATGGAACTTTTTGGCCACAACCATAAACGTTACATTTGGAGATGAGTCAACAAGGCCTCTGATGAAAGGTACACCATTCCTACTGTGAAACACTGAGGTGGATCGCTGATGTTTTGGGGATGTGTGAGCTACAAAGGCACAGGAAACTTGGTCAAAATTGATGGCAAGATGAATGCAGCATGTTATCAGAAAATACTGGAGGAAAAGTTGCACTCATCAGCCCGGAAGCTGCGCATGGTACATACTTGGATGTTCCAACATGACAGCGATACAAAACACAAGGCCAAGTCGACCTGTCATTGGCTACAGCAGAATAAAGTAAAGGTTCTGGAGTGGCCATCTCAGTCTCCTGACCTCAATATCATTGAGCCACTCTGGGGAGATCTCAAACGTGCAGTTCATGTAAGACAGCCCAAGAATTTACAGGAACTAGAGGCTTTTTGCCAGAGGAATGGGCAGCTTTACCATCTGAGAAAATAAAGCGCCTCATCCACAAAACACTTCAAGCTGTCATTGATGTTAAAGGGGGCAATACACGGTATTAAGAACTGGGGTATGTGAACTTTTGATCATGATGAGTCATTTGGGTAATTTCTGTTGTCATTATGATTTAAAAAGAGTAAAAAGTTGTTTGATAATGGCTTCATCCAACCACTAACCATGAGTGATAGAAAAGTTTTTCTCTTATCATTCATATTCTCTGAAGATGGCCAAGAAATCATAAATTCTGCCAGGGTATGTAAACTTATGAGCACAACTGTATATCAAAAAGTTTATGTATGTGGTTATTTTGTAAATGGCTGTTCACACAAATAGTAGCTGGCACATCACAGTTATATCAGACTCAAATGTAACTGACAGGAATTCCAATGATTCCAGATGAACATAAAAAAGACTTAATCTATCCTTGGCAGCACATTTGAGGGGCTATAATACAGCTGTGTAGCTCATGGACCAGATTGTCATATTGCACTGGTGAGAAGACTGGGATATGGATTTACAACTGAGTGCATCGATCAGTTGGGTCAGGTGAGCTTGTAAGAGAGCCTGCACCTTGATTAAAAATCAGGCCCTAAAGTGAAACCTGGAAACCAGCACTGACAGCATATACAGTGTTTAATTCAATCAGACTGTTAAAGTAAAGCTCAAGTGACCAGCCATTATGTTAGTCTATTCCAAATCAAGGGGTCAATTTGACTTGGTTGGCTAGGGTTATGAAGGTGAGGGAGTAGGCAGGGTTTCTACTCTCACCTTCATAACCCAACCAGTCACTGTGTAAAATCCTTGGTGTTATCTAGCAAACAGGCCGACATTTCCACCAGTTTTGAGCAGGAACCATTGTAACCGGATACATCATCAACATGAAGCATAATACACAATGACCTGTAGATTATGACACGCACACTTTGGTTCCCAAGGAAAATCTGCTGTTTTACAGGTTCTGAAACAGTTTATTTTTGGTCAGAATGCTCAGAACGGTTCAAAACTAGGTGCTTGAACCATAATGGAGCTGATTTCTTGTTGGTGGAAAAGGCCTAACAGAGGCCTTGATTTGACTGTCAATCACACAAAAAAAGAGATGCTCAGGTATAGTAGTCTTCCATATTTGAAATGTTCTCATAAAATGCCAGACAGCATCTGAATCAGGAAATAAACATAATAAAATCAAGTAAAAAGAGCTCATGGAAAGACCAACACCATTAACACCCATTTATTTGCAAGGTCACAATTTTGAGTGACCAGTTTAAGCCAGTGACTAATTCCCATGATACCTGCTGTGTGTTGTTCTGTCATGATGTGTGAGGAACGCCTCTGCCACACTGCAGTATATAATATTGAGTCTTTCATTGATTTTACTGTGTCACATAGCACAACCTTTTTTGTGGATGCCGTGATGCTGCATTCTTTCTAAGCAAAGTCTCACACCGAATCAATAGCAAGGCCTCCACTGTTGACCCTGTTGCTACTCACTATTATTACTTCAACTGTACAAGGAGCCGTTGAGAAAATCACCACAATAACAGCCACTGTGGCTGAAGTCACAATGGACGTCCATTCACAGATAATTTTCATGCATTTATACTGATTACATATCTGTGTACACAACTGTACTCAAAAGGAAAATTGTCTTGAAACATCGGTTAATACATGTGGCTGCAGAATTTGGCAGATTTAACCCTAAAATGTTATTAGTTAGAACTTATTAGAAGGAGTAGTATTCAAGTTAGACAGTTTGATGCCTTGCTAGGTAGCTGGACAAGGGAGATCACAAAACTACAAGATAATGCAAGAATCCATCTTGCGAAGCTTCAAGGTATGCACTTGTGTCCGAACTACTGTTGCTTGGACCAATCAGTGTCCTTTGAAGAACTACTAGCAGTGTGCCGCAGCACCTTTTATTCAAGAACAACAATGGCAGCTACTAAAGAGGTTAGCTCGGTTATGCCAAAATTGAAGAGTATTTCTGTATTGAAAGCAAAGAAGATCCCTGAACTACATTTTATAACAATGGTTAATTGTTCATCCAGTATTTTTTGAAAGTGCCTGCCATTTTCGAAACAGTTTCCAACAACAAGCAGGACCATGGCAGGAAGCACCACCAGGATCCATGAGAACCTGCGAGACAAGAAAGCACAAGAACTCCAGGGAAGAAGTGAAGTTAGTAACATGCATTAATGGGACATGAATGAGTGCAGAAAGAGAGGGAGAGAATGAGAGGAGCTCAGTGCATCATGGGAAATCCCAAGTCTATAGCAGCATAACTAACGGATGGTTCAGGACTCACCTGATCCAGCCCTAACTATAAGCTTTATCAAAGCCTACTCTTAAATGTTGAAAGGGTGTCTGCCTTCCGAACCACAGCTGGAAGCTGGTTCCACAGGAGAGGAGCTTGGTAACTGAAGGCTCTGGCTCCTGTTCTACTTTTAGAGACTATAGGAACCACAAGTAGCCCTGCATTCAGAGAGTGCACTGTTCTAGTAGGGTAATAGGGTGCTACAAGCTTTAAGATATGAAGGGGCCTGACCACGAAGAGCTTTGTAGGTGAGGAGGAGGATTTAAAATTTTATTCTGAATTTTACAGGGAGCCAGTGCAGAGAAGCTAGTACAGGAGATATGTGATCTCTTTTCCTAGTTCCTGTCAGTACTCGTGCTGTAGCATTCTGAATTAATTGGAGCGTCTTAATGGATTTATTATTAATTATTTATTTATCAACCTGATAATAAAGAGTTGCAGTAATCCAGCCTAGAAGTAACAAATGCATGGATTAGTTTTTCTGCATCTGTCTGTGACAGGATGTGTCTAATTTTGTAATATTACGTAAATGAAAGAAGGCAGTCCTAGAGGTCTGCTTCATGTGGGAGTTAAAGGACATATCCTGATGAAAGATAATGCCAAGATTCCTGACGGTGGTGCTAGAAGCCAAGGTAATACCATCTGGAGTAACTATATCTTTAGACAGTGATTTTCGGAGGTGTTTTGGGCCAAGTACAAGAACTTCAGTTTTGTCTGAGTTTAAAATCAGAAAATTGCAGTTCATGCAGGTTTTTATGTCCTTAAGGCAGGCGTGTGTTTTTTAGATAATTGATTAATTTCATCAATTTCAATTTTATTTGTATAGCGCCAATTCATAACAGAAGTTATCTCAGGACACGTGATTGATAGATATAACTGGGTATCATCTGGATAACAATGAAAGTTAATGGAGTGATTCCTAATGTTGCCTGAGGTAAGCATATATTAGGTTAATAGAATTGGTTCAAGCCCAGAATATGGTGGAACTCCATGACTAACTTTGGTGTTTATGGAGGATTCAGGGTTAACATGTACAAACTGAGAACGATCTGATAAATAGGTCTTAAACCAGCTTAGTGCGGTTCCTTTAATGCCAATTAGATTCTCAAGTCTCTGTAATAGAATATGATGGTCAATGGTGTCAAATTCAGCACTAAGATCTAATAATAAAAGTACAGACACAAGTCCATTCTGACTTGCTGTTAACCCACTGTCAGTGACACCCGACCCATAATGGAGATGTCCGAAATTAAAAGCCTGCCAGCAACCATAATACACCTCAATATACCTTAAAAACTGTCTGAGCACATAACTGGTTGTGGTTGATCAGTGGGCTAAGGTGCATGTCATGCAGGATAAACACAGACCGGTATCTTCCAAAGGTCATAAGGAAGTTTTGAACCTAAAGGATTGTGGAAACAGTGTCTACACCTCAGCACTGTAATCCACCGCTCCCTACTGGCTTTATATCCTACACCATGACCTTTAGTCACATGTCATCCACCTGCAAGTGTTCTCTCTGCTGCACTGACATGGGGGATAAGAAGACAGACTCAGTCTAAAATATGATTTAGAGGAGGTGTGTCATATACGATCACTGCTGTCAGGGATGAAGAAGATTCTGAGGGAGGGCAGGGAAGATAGGGATGGATGGATAGATGTCTAGAGGACAAAGACAGATAGGTAGCTGACAGGTAGGAAAGATAACTGGGGAAAGAAAAAGGTAGACATAAGGATGGGATGTCAGAATGGAAAAAAAAAAAAAAAAAAAAGGAAATGCTTACATTTGTCCACATGCTGTTCTTGTCTCGTCTTCCAGAAGAGCAAAAATACATAACAGGAAGTGTTGGTGAACCAAATGTATATTAGCTTGTGCTGGTGACCACTCAGTTGTTTTATTCTATTTTTATGCACAACAATTACTAATATTGAGTAGTCAATGTGCAGCGTACTGCTATGCAATTAAATTAGAGTGTCTTTGCTCTTTCAGCCATGCTAGGGAATGCTCTAGGGTTGGTAACACCGGTTGGTCAATGCACCACTTTGGTTCACACTGGAATATCTAAGAAGCTGTTGAATGAATAGCCTTGGAATTTGATCCAGACATTTATGGTTCTCAGCAGTTGTGGGTTGAGTGCTGAAAATCTGTATTGAAGTGAAAGTCTACCATTTTAGAAACCCATTCAAGTAAAAGTAAAGTACAAGTTACTTTCAATTTTAATATATTTTTAAGGTGGGATTACTACAGCAATTGTGAAAGTGAAGTCAATATTGAAGGTGGAATTGTTTGAGTTTACCAGTTTTGTCCAAATCAATGGACAACAATTACAGTTGCAGTTTAGCAACAAGGCTCTAACTAAATCGGGCCTGTAATGGCAATGTTAACCCTTTAGGCGCCAGGTTTTATTTTGAAAAATACTAGATTTTGACATCTAAATTTCAGGAGGCTCTGGCTCTAAAGTGGTTTGAGATAGAGACAAAGTGTTTTTTATGATTTTTTACCCACTACCACCCCCCCTATTGGAGGACACTTTTTCTTTTCTTTTTTATTCTCTTCTTCATTATTATTATTATTATTATTATTATTATCATCGTCGTCATTATTATTATCATTATAATATGATAATAATAATAACAGTAGGCGTCTGCGAGTGTGGAACCTCTCATTGCAAGGCACAGTACAGAGACAATATGAACAATATTGAGACCCCACCACATAGCTAACAAATGGACAGGTACACATCCGCATCGGATGGCTGCGCCACTGTCGCGCATGGACGCACCGTCACCGGCGCGGTAGAAAGAGTGAACACTAACGCTGGTCCCAGCGCTATTCTTACCACCCCCGCTACTTCTACCACATCCATTAGCTCCCCTACTGATACTACGAGTTCGTGTAGTACTCCCACCTATGTTAGGTGTGCGTGATAGGCACGGTGCGTCTTCGCACGGCGCTGCCGGGCAGAGCGAGGAAGACACACAAGCACAAACACACGACCCTTTGCCTAACATAGGTGGGAGTACTACACAAACTCGTAGTATCAGTAAGGGAGCTAATGGATGTGGTAGAAGTAGCGGGGGTGGTAAGAATAGCGCTGGGACCAGCGTTAGTGTTCACTCTTTCTACCGCGCTGGTCCATGCGCGGCAGTGGCGCAGCCATCCGATGCAGATGTGTACCTGTCCATTTGTTAGGCTATGTGGTGGGGTCTCAATATTTTTCATATTGTCTCTGTACTGTGCCTTGCAATGAGAGGTTCCACACTCTACAAATACTACAAACTTTTATCTGGATAGATCAGATTAGGCCTCTGCAGCTAAAAGACGCCTACTGTTATTATTATTATCATATAATAATAATAATAATAATAATAATAATAATAATGAAAAAGAGAATAAAAAAGAAAAGAAAGTGTCCTCCAATAGGTGGGGTGGTAGTGGGTAAAAAAAAAAAATCATAAAAAACGCCTACTGTTTACGTGAGTTTTGTGGTAGTAATAGTTCTAGTTTACGACTGTTGGCTTACAATTTACTTTTCCCTGTTCATTTGATATGTGGACAACATAAAAAATAGATGGAGGGGGGTGAATCTGATGAAATAAGTTCAACTCTCTTTCAAAATATCAGGTATTTCATGGAAATTATATAATCCAATATGGCCGTCGACACATGACGTCATAATATGCAAATTAGATGGGGAAATTTACTCCCTAGATAAACTTTAGGTCATTCTCAATATTTGTCTCATTTACACTTTGTCTCTATCTCAAAGCACTTTCAAGCCAGAGCCTCCTGAAATTTAGATGTCAAAATCTAGTATTTTTCAAAATAAAAACCGGCGCCTAAAGGGTTAATTACTTCATCCTCAGTGAAATTTGTTTTGATTGTGTTGTTTAGCAGTAGCTCAATTTCCTTTTTCACATGTCCTGTTTCAATCAGGACCACTTCTACTCTAAAAGTAGAACAGGAGCCAGAGCCTTCAGTTACCAAGCTCCTCTCCTGTGGAACCAGCTTCCAGTTGTGGTTCGGGAGGCAGACACCCTCACCACATTCAAGAGTAGGCTTAAGACATTCCTCTTTGATAAAGCTTATAGTTAGGGCTGGATCAGGTGAGTCCTGAACCATCCCTTAGTTATGCTGCTATAGGCCTAGACTATCGGGGGATTTCCCATGGTGCACTGAGCTACTCTCTTCCTCTCTCTTTCTGCACTCATTCATGTTCCATTAATGCATGTTACTAACTTCACTTCTTCCCCGGAGTTCTTGTGCTTTCTCGTCTCGCAGGTTCTCATGGATCCTGGTGGAGCCTCCTGCCATGGTCCTGCTTGACTGCCATTGCCAATACTGTTGTTGCTGTGCACCTGTCTGTCTGTCTGTCTCTCGCTCTCTCTCTCTCTGCCTCGCTCTCTCTCTCTCTCTCTCTCTCTCTCACCCCAACTGGTCGAGACAGATGACCACCCACCTAGAGCCGGAGGATCTGTCCTAGGTTTCTGCCTTTTAACAGGCAGTTTTTCCTTGCCCTTGTCGCCAAGGTCTTGCTCATGGTGGTACTGTTGGGTCTCTGTAATTAATGTTAAAGAGTTCGGTCTAGACCTGCTCTATTTGAAAAGTGTCCTGAGATAACTTCTGTTATGAATTGGCGCTATACAAATAAAATTTAATTGAATTGAATTGAATTTTATCAGAATAACTGACTGCCAAAGCAGAACGTTACATTTGGTGGTATGGCTCTGTTCTGGGACCTCCTTGACCACTTTGTGGCCTGCCTGAACTAACGCTGTGCTTAATTTGTTTGCTCTTTCTCATGGGAAGTTGTAATTTTAACAAAAAATGTTTTAGTCATGGCTGCATGACTGAATGTGACCGGGTCAGTCTGCAGCTTTTGGTGTAACGAGTCAGTTTAAGACACAAATGCAGCACACTTAAGCAGTCACTAATGACCTGAGGCGGGATGGTCAGAAGCAGGCAGTTTTGAAACCAGGAGAGCAGTCCTAACAACGCTGGAAGGTCTTGCATGAGTACAAAGAACAATCTGGCAACGAATGAATGGTGAGGAGCAGAATATGAACCGGCGTGATTGGTGATCAGGAGCTTCTTGTGTGCACAGGTGAGCAGAGTGGCTGATGAGAAGGCGTGGCTGACTGGCAACGTGGAGCAGGGGCAGGTATGTGTAAAAGTACTGAGATGGCTGAGGCGAACAGGTGAGGAGGAAGGCAGACTGTGACATTGGGTATATTTCTATTGATAGAATGGCACATATTTGTCTAAGAAGGAAATGAAGATGAATAAATTAAAAGGAAGAATAATGACATGTTTGGGACTGGAAGACAAATGTGTGACAAATGTAAGTAAAGTGTGGTTATATATGTTATGTTTTATCTTCTGACAGTGCAGCCATTGACGGGAGTTCCATTCATTTGCAAGCGGACCTTTGAACTTAGATGTTTTTCGTCTCTAACAATCAACATGCACACACAGAATTTATAAAAGCAGTTGTACAACTCTATAAAGCTGTCATGGTGACAATGTTTTTCATCCTCCTCAATGACTTTGAGGTGAACAATTACAATTACACCATTCATACTACAAAGCAATTGGCAAAGGCCAATGCAGAGCATCAGCAGACGACATTATGTTGCATTGCATCTAACTTTTTGGCCGGACAAACCTGTATTGTTTTGCTGGAGCCCTTTGTGTTTTGTTTTTTGTTTTGTTTTTTGGGGGATTGTGGGATACTAACCTAGTCTTTTAACGTTATCTTTTTTGATATTTGTAGTTTCCAAGTGCGTGCTGACATGACCCTAAAGATGTAATCATTATGACATCATCAGGGTTATTTTCACAGATTTGATAAGGCTTGATGTGTAACATTGGTGGCGTGGTCTGTTTAAGGATTTATTAATTTAAAAAAAAGATTGAATTAATATCTACTTGGATGCAGTGTATAAAATATTCTCTTCACTTGGTGTGCACTTATTAGTTGAACAGCATTTATTAAACGTTGAGGCTTGCTCACCTAATGTATATTCGTACATACTTAATCACATCCCAGTGCTGCATTAGGTTAAGGTGTTCGGATAGACAAGCAGTCTGCTCCTGATTAATGCTAGAATTAAAATGTAATCAATCAGCCTGCATCATATCCATCATAGGATACTAGCTCCACTTAATGAAAGAGCCGATATCAGTCTGATATAGTACAGCTGTAATTCTAATCACATATTCATAAATAAATACATTTCAGATATATGGCAGTAGAAAAACATGTCTCTTTTATAATAAAATCTTTATTGGCTTTGGACTGGATTAGGCCATAAACTATCATGGTTCATTTGTTTAACACTGTCTCCTCTTAGCACAGCGGATGACACCCCTTCCCCCACCACCACCACGCACACAACGTATGTGCTTCTGGCATATTTGATCACTCAGCAATTTCGGGGGACAATCTCGTTCATCACACTGCTCATCAGCGTCTTTGAAGACCATTTGCTTTACAAATGAGAGGGCCCTGACAGCAGCACAAACAAATTCGGATGCAACAAAATACCAAGAGTATAGCAGGTCTGCTCTGCAACGACTAACAGATGTGTATGATTACGTGATAACAAGCCACGGTGCGTGCGTGTATGAGTTTCTGGGTTAGTGCTTGTCTTGCTGGAAGGAGTGTGAATGAGTGGGTGTGTATATGTGTGTGCATGAGAGGACTTGGCGTCATCAGCGCTGAAAGCTGCTGACTGATTCATCTGGCTTTTCTATCTGTTTGTGGTAAATGTTAACTTCTCTCTGATGTACAAATGGCACATGATTTTACATTTATACAGCTCAGCTCAGACAACGTCACTGGTGAACAACTTTTTTCATCAAGTTTGTATGCATGTGTAAGAATGCAAACTAAATTCAGACAGGCCTTGTTTGATTATATATTAACAATAGTAAGTCAAATGTTAAATATTCCACGTCTTTCACCATTTTGCAGAGTCAGGACTGCCAAGATAGCGAAGGCCGGAGCTGACCACACTGAGCTTCACAAAGGTTCTTCAGAAATCACTGACACAGAGGCTTAAGGCTCTGGTGTAGGATTTCCCACCCTCTCCTGTTTATTCAGCAGTCTTTTGTCCTGCTACCTGAAGCTCTTTCTCAAACAAAGCTTGTCTTTGTTGTCGGCTAATAAACAACTACACACTGGGTGTGCGCAGTGAGGAGCGAATGAGAGAGACAAAAAAATGACTTAAAAGGAGTGGGGCAGGGGAAAAGGTTAGCAGTAAGTTGTCAGTCTGGCTGTAAATGTACAGTGTATCATCAAGAAAAGTCTCGTCTTTTGTTTCCCAACAGCTGGAAGCTGGTGGTTAGCCCCAACCCTGCCTACATATAATTGATAGAATACATCACTTGATGCTTCTGAACACATCCTTAGTGATGTAACCTGGGGTCACTGGGTGTTTCAGGTTTGGTTGATCAGACCATGACTTGAACACAGGTTGTGGTATTTGCTGCTCCCCATTGACCTCCGTTCCTAATCCAGAGCCATCTCAAGGCATTCTCCACTGCCTCTGTGATGTTCTTGACTGGTTTTATCCTCACATTTCTCGTGATGCCTAGTTCAACCTAGGCTTTGAAAAATGATTGTCCCACAGAACTTCTGCAGCCATCAATGGACATGCACCTTGCCTTCCAGCCCTGGAAGTCAATGGCAAGCTCTCCATACTTTGCTTTCTTCCTTTCATGGGCCTCCACCAGAAGGTCCACCCACAACAAAGTCAGGTCCATTATAACTATGTGTTTTTGTTGCCTCTGAGACTAGGAGGATGTCTGGGAACTTGAGCTGTTTCTCAAGGTACACAGAAAGCTGGCAGTCTTGTGCTGTCGCCAAATTTCCTAATGGGACCTTCGCTGCTTTGGGCCTTGGCAGCTGTACTCCAAATTTACGAAGGTGATCATCTGGGTGGTGGGATGAGCTCATCTGCCATCACTGAATACCATGCTGATTGTTTCTGCTATAGGTTTCAGAACCTGGTCGTGACACCAGGACCTGCCCAAGAGCTTTTGGGCAGCAGCTGAGCATGTGTTCTAATAAGATAGTAATACGTTTTTTTATTGTAATTTTCAAGGAATATAAAATGAAACTTGACCTGTGCATTTGGTCCATCCTACAGTATATACATTAGGAGAAGTGAGCAGCTTAGGCGCCTGGGGAGCAGTTAGGGGTTGGGTGCCTTGCTCAAGGGCACATCGGCAGTGAACAGGAGGTGAAACTGGCACCTCTCCAGCTACCAGTCCACATTCCATACTGTGGTCTGTGGGACTTGAAACGGTGACCCTCTGGTTCCCAAGCCAAGTCCCTACACACTGAGCTACTGCCGCCCCCTTCCCTGAGCATTGTGGGCAATTCGAGGATTCCACATTAATATACTGAAAGTGAGTGGTGGGAATGCGGCTTTAGTTGTGATGGGTAAGGTTAGTGTAAGGGGCTAGAGAATGCATTATTTCAATGACAGGTCCCCACAAATATAGTAACAGAAGGGTGTGTGTGTGTGTGTGTGTGTGTGTGTGTGTGTGTGTGTGGGGCTTTGTCAGGCAATCACTCGAGTCCTCATCAAGGCTTGGCTACTCACAGGAGTGTATAACTGTGAATGGAGGCACTGTAGCCCGTAACAATGGCCAATACTCCAGAGAGACTAGATCAAAGTAACAAAGACGGATATTCATTTCAAACACATTTCAAAGATTGAATGGATCAAAAATAAATAAATAAATAACAGGGGGAAAAAAATATCATCAAAGTGAGTCCTGATTGAAATGCAGACAATTTTGCAGAGGGAGGAAACCGGGGCCAAGTCATCCATTTGCAAATGTGCATCATGGCAGAGAGAGGAGGTTCAAAGGTCACAGTGGCTATAGTGATGATAAAGTCTACATTATGTAACGTGAATGGGCGATAGCCATCAATGCAGCATGTTTCACTGTTTATCATTACAGCCTCTCATAAATGAATGTGTCAATACCATAAAGCCTTCACCTGTTTTTTGAAATTGTTTTGATATACAGTATGTGATTGTGTTTACAGATAAAAGGCATTGTTATTAGGTTTATCTGCAGATTCTGGCTGGCTGTTATTTTACTGTTGATGGAGGCTGGATGCTGATGTTGGTCATGCTGGTCAGCGTCAGGCAGGACGCAGCATGGTACAAAGGTGACTTATTGGGTCTTTAGAGTTTTCAGATTTGGGATCAGCTCCTTTGAACGGTAGCTTTAGCCATGCAGGTGAGTTAGTTGAGATCAGACGAGCCAACCTGATCCAGTGGCTTGCAGCACCGTGAAGCTTTAATGTGAAAAGATGTGGATTTAATGGGTGACCCAAACACTGTTTGCTTAGCCCCACCACCCATAGACACTGTTGCTATGACTACCTAGCTTTCTGCTCTGGAAAAGCAGATATGGAGTTTAAAGTTATAATGAGACTGGATTTACTTTTAAATTACATTTTTGAAACGATGGGACCTTGACTTCAGACAGATCAAGGCTTCTTCTGTGTTGGCAACCATAGATTTTCCTGTCGATAGCAGATATATCAGCTGTAACTAGCTACATATTTAAGCTTTTAATAGATCCCTGAGCTGGTTGAAAACACCTTCTCCAAGTAACTGTTTAATGTTTCCAGCCGACTTGTTTTAAAACACTGTAAAAGCATCTTCAAGAGGCAGCCACAAAACACATTTTGTGAGCACTCAGAAATGTCCAAGTTCCATGAGATAACGGTGCATGCATAATAACAGTCTAGGATCGGAGGTACTTGCTGCTGTTGATGGTAGAAGCACTAATATCAAGGGAAAAGGACAAATTACACAAGTCAACAACATCTGGCAGGCAAGATGCTCTGAAGGTGTTCTGCTCATGAAACGCTCTCGGTGCGCAGCTGACAAACTGCAAAGCTGCAAAGCCATGCCCGGTGGAAGGTTTTCTTTTTTAATATATAAAAGTTGCTATCCGGGTACGTACATTTACACATTTTACTCTGATGATACATGCAGAAAAAGTACATTATTGGATGTTTTAAGCAGAGTACTTGCTCAAGCCTATGATGCACTAATTTAATGTTTTAAAAAAGTAGTATTTACCTTGAGGTTTCTACTGTGATATAAAGAGAAGACTATGTAAAACACTGTCCTGGAAACCTCCTAAGTTCAGTCCATTCTGTCCCCCTGCATTACAAAGGAAGAGGGGAGGAAGGCTTCAGGCTCCTTGAATCACAGAACCTCTTCAAGTTTCAACATCCCTCCCTGTAATTGCCTCATGCTATCGCTCTCTGTGTACAAAGCATAATAA
Organism: Dicentrarchus labrax; assembly: GCF_905237075.1. NCBI lineage: Eukaryota > Metazoa > Chordata > Actinopteri > Moronidae > Dicentrarchus > Dicentrarchus labrax. The sequence goes on along the minus strand of NW_026136713.1, from coordinate 1,996,316 downwards.
AACAGGACTAACTGGTCTTCCATGCCAATGTTATGGACATTACCTCAAGTGTGATAATCAAATGTTTCAAGGCACGAAGCTAGTAGCATGTGTGCATATGCAAATGAAAGCATAAAGGCACTATGAGTGTCCATATTCATAATATGTTACAGTTATTTCTGTATGAAATATATATATTTATGCTGGTGGTAGATGTGCTAAACTTTTGGGTGGGTGGGCTAACAAATGCATTACACTCATCAATACGTCACACAGCAGCAACAGCAGCATCACATCAAGTTACATTGCACTACAACTACATTATAGAAAAGTACCAGCAACAATTTGCAACACCATGTACCAGAAATAAATCTATAAAAGCAAAAATAATTATTTGTAGAAGAGAAAGTTGTTTCAGAGCTTGGGCATACCTTTTTTAAAACGCCGCTCACATCTACGGCCTTTCTGTGAAGCAAACAGGTTAATCACCATGTCAAACTCCACCCTGCTGTACCTCACCATCAGCTCACCTTTCAGTTTCTCCCTGCAGATCATTGAGTAATGTGCACATGCAAAGACAACAAGTGCATGGCTTTCTCAAAGCGAGCCTTTGACTTCTCGACCAATAAGCCACAGCACTGTGTGGCGACTGACACATTATCAGAGCGCTGCATCCTGCGCGGTGTTACAGCGGCTGCATCTGTGTCTGCATCTGTGTCTGCATCTGGATGCTGCTGATAGTCATCTGTGGTCAGCAGTTCAGAAAAAAAAAATTCTCCAGGCCCTGTCTCGTTCTGAGAGAATCTGTGGTCTTAGACGTGTACTTTGCAACCTGTGTGTTTGACAGGTGATCGGCTGATTGACTGTCTAAAAAAGAGAACTGGTCCCCGCTGGAGTGAAGTGGGAGATTAATCGGACCCCCGCAGGGTGAGCTTGTGTCCCCACAAAATGTAATACAGTCCACAATCCGTGATAGTGAATGCCTGTTTTTCTTCTTTTCTTTACCAGCTCGTTGTGTCTCTGTACAGCGGTGCGGTGACCCTCATTAAGCTGACAGGCGATGTTCACTTTACCCAGCAATGACAGCTTTACGCTATTTCCAATGTGGCTCGTGCTGCATTCATGTTTCCTAATTTTGTCGGATAAATATTTTAAATCCACAATTCCTTGTTGGGTCCAAGCCGTGTCTCCTCCAAACAGCAAACATGGGAAACAGAAAAGTGAATTCCTAGCTACACTTGCTGTTAGCCAGTCCGTTAGCTGAAACCACGTAACACAAAGTTACGATTTTGTCGTTTGTCCTTTTGTGTTATTCGAACATCATTTGGATGATGTGTTCACAATCTCTGTACTTCCAATTTTTCCACCAAAGACTTTAAAGAAAATTGATTAGAAAGTAAATAATCCACAGGAATGGGGGCGTGTCACGACACCTGTCAATCACAATCGAATGGAAGCTTACGCTACTGTGTGTGTGTGTGTGTGTGTGTGTGTATATATATTTGTATATATATCCCTCCATACATCCTCTTGCTCCTCCTCTGCTCCCTGATGGCAGTATCCTACATACAAGCTGTGCTGTTGTGCTCATTTCCATTTTTTCTTTGCTGGAAGTGGTAAATGCTTGAGTTACTGGATAAGTGTTTAAGGCCATAATCACATGGGACCCAGCAGTGCACGATTACATATTCTGGTGTTCTGGATAGAACATATTTCAGCTTTATCCATGAATGTTAGACAGAAAACACAACAACACAAAAAGACAGGGCCTGTTACAGCTGGACCCAGCAATGCCATTGAAGTAGTTAAATCTATTAGCAGATAATTGCCTGCTTACATGCCCAGCAGGTACAGCAGGTGCTGGCTCCTGAGAAAAATATCTGGCTTTAGCTGCTAGATGTTTCTCTGTCTTTACCAGATATTTGCCAGCTTTGCCTTTCTGCTGCTTGTTGTTAGCCATGCAGTGTATAGTGGCTTTATCTGGTGCAGTGATGTGAACATGCATTTTCCCCTTGGAGGACAATAAATTGAATTGATTGATCAAAGCTTGTTTGCAGTAACCAGCTCCCTTCTGCAAGCCCAGATCCACCAGCACTATATGATGTATCAGAGCAACCCGGTCAAATACTGCCACTTGGTCAGTGGCTGTCTGCTATAAAATATGACGCTATACCATCATTTCTGAAGGTGTCCGCCATCAATGTTGGGTGACGTATAAAAAGTCTGCATATGGAGGTGGGTGTACTAAAACGTAATGTGATACAATTACCTGTAAACCTCATCACATGACATGACACATTACATAAAGTATCACACTATGTAACTTAATTACTTCCTGTTACTTTTGGATTACCTCAATTCCAAATATGCAAATAAAGAGGAAAAAAAATGGCAGCTGTAGCTATGGTGTCACTCGAGACCAGAGTGCTGTTTTCAGACCCGTGAAGTGTTGCACATGTGCATGGTACTGTTTCCTTTATTTCAAAATGTATTTTAAATTGTAAAATTGTAATCCTGCTAATAATACACATTTTTACTAAATGTAGCTAATTATGTAACTCACTTACATGTAATTCGTTCCTCCGCAATCCTGGTGGGGTGGATGGATGGCTCAAACAAACACATGACTTTAATCCATGCATTTCTCATGTCCCATGTGAAACCAAAAGTAAACAACTTACATAACGTACTGAAGTTATGTACCATGAGTAATGTAAGTTGCCTTTTATTCATGTACTTAAGTTACATCAGGTATGTAAAACCTGGACTAACAGGTCAGTTGAGCGTAGTGGAAACAAGTTGTGTGCACAAAGTTGAGATATCATCACTTTTTAAGTTAAACTAAGATGAGTTCCAGAATCAGAATCAGAATCGGGTTGATTAAAGTAAGGTTACACATACAGGGAATTTGCCTTGGTGCATTGGTGCATAAGAATCACAAAAAATCAAGGAATTAAATATAAATAAAGATAGAAAGATCTAAAGCTGTACAATAATTATATTTACAATGTGCAGGATAGAAAAACCAATGGGAGTGCATTAATGTAATGCATATATACAGGGTGGGTTTAAGAGACAGTGACAGTGGGGGTTCCGGGCCTTGTTAATGAGGCCAGCTGCAGACGGAAAGAAAGTGTTCTTTTGCATGAGGTTTTGGTCCTGATGGACCGCAGCTTCCTGCCAGAGGGAAGGTTTTAAAGAGTCTGTGTCCGGGGTGGGAGGGGTCAGCCACAATCTTGCCTGCACACCTCAGGGTACCAAGGAAGCGGAAAGACTCCACAGAGTCGACTGGGGAGTCACACAGGATGATGGGGGCGGGTGGGGCTGGGTTCTTTCTGAAGTCCACAACCATCTCCACTGTTTTCAGGACCAGGTCACCAGATGGTCAATCTCCCATCTGTAGGCGGACTCATCTCCACCAGAGAAGAGCCCAATGAGGGTGGCGTCATCCACGAACTTTAGGAGACTGATGGACTGGTGACTGGAGGTACATCTGCTGGTGTACAGGGAGAAGAGCAGAGGAGAAAGAACACAGCCTTGAGGAGTTTGGGCGCTGATGATCCGGAAGTCAGAGGAATATTTTCCCAGCTTCACGTCCTGCAGGAAGTATGTGATCTACCTGCAGGTGGAGTCTAGGGGCCAGTTGTTCTAACCATTTAATCTGGATCAAAATGATCCGGATTTGGAAATCCCATTTTTTGCTATTCAGGATCAGGTAATCCGTCTAATTTTTATGCCGGTTTTTCAAAGCAACATTGGACTGGATCACCCTGATCCAGATACACAGTTTTCAAGATTACCAAATCTGGATTACCAGTGCTCTAAATGGGACAACATATCACAATGTGGGCTACCAGCTATATGAAGAACAACAGGTAGAAGAGCCAACATGGGGTCACTGTAAGTGTTTCTTATTTTGAGTCAAAACACAAAAATAACATAAACATCCACTTCCATTCATAATTTCTTTTATGACCCCTCATCTGAGCCACAACAAATGAAAAACAAATATACATTAACAAATACATTGTTGATATTTTGAAAACGTCTTAAATTAAAAAAAAAAAAAAAAAAAGGCTAAATGTCCAATAGCAAATAACAAAATAAAGAAGATCAGGGTTCTTCTTCATCTGAGGAGGAGAGACCAGCATTTTGAAGCCCTGCTTTTCGGAGGCGGATCTGAAGTTTCACTTTGGTTTGCTGCAGTTTGGTCAGCTTGATTTGTTCCTCTGCCAGGAGTATCTGTGCTTCTGCTCTTTCAGTTTCTCGTTTAAGAAGTGATTCATAGGCATCATCATTCTTATTTGGCAAAGGACACTTCAAGCCTCTTTTCTGAGCTCCTGTGACTGCTGGCTCTACCAGTGAGGATCCAGGTTGTTCTTCAATAATAGGGCTGAGATCCAGAATAAATGTTTCCTCTGTATTAGGAGGAACTGGCTCACTTTCCTCTACAATCATAGGCTCACCATCCCCTACAACACTTTGAATCCCGTGCAGAGCTTTAGAGTTCTCACCTCCAATAATGTCCAAAACCACATCTGTGTATTCACCTTTCTTGAAGGGTTTGTTGCCTGTTTGGGTGTTTTTTGCTTCAGCAAGGTCCTTTGTTGCTCTGGCCCTCAGATTCTTCCATCTAAATTTCACTTGCTCCAAGGTCCTCTTCTGGCCAGACCCCATTGCATTCACATTCTGGGTGATTTCAACCCAAATGTCTTTCTTCCTTTTGTTAGTCACCATTCCACCCGCAACAGAGCTTCCTACTGTTGAGGCATAATGGCACTTAACACCCTCCAGCAGTGCATGGGTTTCTGCAACAGTCCATTAGGTCCTTTTGGGTCCATGGTTCCACCTCATCTGTTGTAGTGAACATAGTATTTATAGGCCTTGGGCATGATTGATTTAATTGAACACAAGCCAAAGCACGTCAGCTAATGAGTGGGTGGGTATTTGACAACCATCTTATATTCAGCCTTTCTCAGAGGACTTAGAGAGAGGCACTGACATGGCAGGTATTGTCCATCGCTACCACCATTTTGGTGGAAGAGGATACCGTCAAAGGGTGTATGTTGAGCATGCAAAACCACTGGAGCAATACACCACTGAAGAACTGTATGTTCGCTTTCGCTTTGGGAATGCTGATATTAAGTACATTGCAGACCTTGTCAGGCCAAAACTTTAACGGAGAACCCGAAGGAGTCAGTCTGTCTGTGGAAGAACAGGTCCTCAGGTCTGCGCTTCTATGCATCTGGGACTTTCTACCAAGTTGTTGGTGACAATATAGGAGTGGACAAATCAACTGTGAGTGATGTAGTGAAAGATTGCCCAGACCAAGCACAAATTTTTTCTTTAGGGGAACATGCCCAGTACTATTGGGGTTATTGACTGCACTCATGTGCATATCCAAGCACCTCATGAGAGGGATTTGGAGTGCATCAACCGAAAGCGGAGGCGCAGCATCAACATCCAACTTGTGGGTGACGCTGACCTCATCATCACAAACTGTGTCTTGAAGTGCCCTGGGTCTGTTCATGATGCATGTATCCTGAGAGAGAGAGAGAGAGAGAGAGAGAGAGAGAGAGAGAGAGAGAGAGTGCTTTATACAGAGAGCTCCAAACCAACCGACTGGATGGCATAATATTAGGAGACAGTGCCTATCCACTCCTACCATAGCTGATGACTCCTTTTCTTGCAGCAACCACACCTGTGCAGGCACGCTACAACACTGCTCATTGCAAGATGTGCAATTGAGCATTTAAATGGAGTTCTGAAGAGACGCTTTGCATGCCTTAACTACTTGCGAGTGGAACCACACGGAGCATGCAACATAATACTTGCGTGTTTTGTCCTGCACAACATCGCTACCAGGCGCAATGTCCCTCTCTGTGATGATGCTTATGATGCACCTGAGCCTGTTGAAGAACCAGACCAACCTCTGGCGTTCTGTCAGAATGAGGGACTGACTGGACGTGTAGTAAGGGATGCACTTGTTAGAAATTATTTTTGACAGGTTCATCTCTGATGATTGTTTCTTTGAAATAAATATACAGTGATGAATGACAGAAAAAATTTATATATTATTTTTGTTTGTTATTGAAATCTGTTTCGGGGATTATTTCATGGGGACAAGATCATTTTTATTTTTATTTTAGTTTTACTTTACTATACTGTAAGGCTTAATTGGTAGCCTATGTCTACTTTATCTACTTTATCACTGTAACGGTTAAACAAGTCAAGTGCAAAATACAAATAAAAGTATATACACTAAATGATACAAATGTATTATTTGACCAATTTTAAAGTTTTACTACATTTTCTTCCTGGAATCCACCTTGAAATCCTACCTGTTGGGATCAGGATAATCCTGTTTTTTTTTAATCAAAGTTATCCAAATCCTACTGACAAGTTTTGAACAACACAAACGGAAGGTTTGATCCAGATTAAAACTAGGATTGGATTCTGTGATCTAATCTGATTTCAGATTCCTTCTTTCCCTTTTGAACAACCCATTTTCAAGATTTGATCCAATCCGATAACCAAAATCCAATCAGTTTACCTTTGAACAAGTGGCCCTAGGTGATAAATCCCTAGTGTGGCTGTCCTGGATCAGAGCTACCTGACGCTACTGGAAACAGAATCAGTTTGAAACCAAAACTATGGGCTCAAAGAGGCTAAAACACCTCAGTTGCTGTCAGGCAGAAACCTTGTTTGTCCTTTTCATGAAAAATCCCTGTTTTTAAAATAAGGGAACATAAGTATATGTGGTATATAGTTGTGAAGTTGCCAATTGCTGATTACCGCTCACCTTCAAAGCATGTGGGAGAATCAACGGTGGCTGTGAAAGAACCTATATAGAGCCAGTGTCTGGCAGACTCTGTAGCCAATAACAAGTCTAAGGTAATGAAAACACAACTATTCTTATTTTCAGGTGATTATACACTAATGAAAACATACCTATGAATATTATATTCCATTTCTGACAATAGATCCTCCTTAATGTTCCACATTTACACCTTTAGTACTTTTCATTGGTTAAGACCCATAGACACAAATAAACAGTGACCAAGAGCACTGATTTATGAAAAAAATGTATGTGTGTGTATATGTATGTATGTATGTATGTGTGTGTACATATATGTATGTATGTATGTGTGTGTGTGTGTGTGTGTGTGTGATAGTCCCTGCAAGGCCATATTGAGATTTCATGGCAGGGGTGCCTTAGCAAGAACCCACAAGGGAGGTTTGTGTCCCACAGGGCTCCGCTGCATTGTCCCACATACTGGCCCCAGCATGTTTCTATGTGAGCTCATAGAGAGAACTCATGCTGGGCCACAGTGGGTTTGCTCACTAATTAAACTGCTAGGGTGGTGTCACCTGAGACAAATTAGTGTGAAATATCAGGTCTAGCAGTTAATCTCATGGTCACAGACTAAAAACACGTATGCAATGCAGATGATGACAGATTTCTGAAGGAATGTTTGATGTCTGGATTTGCCTGGTTAAAGATTGTTGCTGCAGTCTTATAAGCACAGCCTGGGAGGCCTGTTAATTCAGTTGACATGCTTTTATACATTCCTCTTGTTCAGCCACGATATTAAATCACCACTAAGACACAGATAAGAAGTCAGTTGGTGCCTATGTATATTTATATATCACTGCTAGCAAGGTCAATAGAACAAACTAATCTTTTTATACTCTGTACTTTTCAGGAGTTTTGTTTGAGTGGAATTATTTTGCATGTTGCTGGTCTCCAACAATTTCTTATTTCTGGTATTTTCGCAAGTGTTGGTAGTTTTTATTATTGTAGCCTACTTGGGGCACCCTGGTGGCTCGCCAGGTGCCTGGGCTTGGTCCTTGCTGTGGCAGCTGAGCCACTACGCTTCAGTGGTGATGGAAATAATAGCAGACATGCTGGTATCGTTATTAATATGGATCAGTGATAATTCTTACATCATCATCATCATCAGCATCAGTATCATCTTCATCTGCTTATCCGTGGTCGGGTCGCGGTGGTAGCAGGTCCAGCAGAGGACCCCAAACTTCCCTTTCCCTTGGCCAACTCTGACTGGGGGATCCCGACACGTTCCTAGGCCAGTGTGGAGATATAATCTCTCCACCTGGTCCTCAGTCAGCCCCATGGCCTCCTCCAAGCTGGACTTGCCAGGAACACCTTCCTTGGGAGGCGCCCTGGAGGCATCCTCACCAGATGCCCGAACCACCTCAACTGACTCCTTTCTACGCGAAGCAGCAGCGGCTCCACTCTGAGTCCCTCGCACCCTCACCCTATCCCTAAGGGAGACGCCAGCCACCCTCCTGAAGAAAACCCATTTTGGCCACTTTTCAATTCAATTCAATTTTATTTGTATCGCGCCAATTCATAACAGAAGTTATCTCAGGACACTTTTCAAATAGAGCAGGTCTAGACCGAACTCTTTAACATTAATTACAGAGACCCAACAGTACCACCATGAGCAAGCACTTGGCGACAAGGGCAAGGAAAAACTGCCTGTTAAAAGGCAGAAACCTAGGACAGATCCTTCGGCTCTAGGTGGGTGGTCGTCTGTCTCGACCAGTTGGGGTGAGAGAGAGAGAGAGAGAGAGAGAGAGAGAGAGAGACAGACAGACAGACAGACAGACAGGTGCATAGCAACAACAGTATTGGCAACGGCAATCTAGCAGGACCATGGCAGGAGGCTCCACCAGGATCGACAAGAACCTGCGAGACGAGAAAGCACAAGAACTCCGGGGAAGAAGTGAAGTTAGTAACATGCATAAATGGAACTTGAATGAGTGCAGAAAGAGAGAGGAAGGGAGGAGCTCAGTGCACCATGGGAAATCCCCCGATAGTCTAGGCCTATAGCAGCATAACTAAGGGATGGTTCAGGACTCACCTGATCCAGCCCTAACTATAAGCTTTATCAAAGAGGAATGTCTTAAGCCTACTCTTGAATGTGGTGAGGGTGTCTGCCTCCCTGCCACTTGTACCCGAGATCTTGTTCTTTCCTTGGAGTAAACTTACCCAGGGAGGCTGAGGCTTTCCCCGCCACCTAACCCAACTCACCACCAGGTGGTGATCAGTTGACAGCTCCGCCCCTCTCTTTACCCGAGTGTCCAATACATGCGGCCTCAGGTCTGATGATACGATCACAAAATCGATCATAGACCTTAGGCCTTGGGTGCTCTGGTACCACATACACTTATGAGCACCCCTACATGGTGTTCGTTATTGACAATCCATGAACAGCACAGAAGTCAAGTAACAAAACACCGCTCGGGGTTCAGATCGGGGAGGCCGTTCCTCCCAATCACGCCCCTTCACGTGTCTCCATTATTGCCCACATGTTCGTTGAAGTCTCCCAGGAGAACTGTAGAGTCCCCTACTGGAGCCCTATACAAGACTTCTTCAATCAGGGTCTCCAAGGAGGCCAAATACTCTGAACTGCTGTTTGGTGCATAAGCACAAATAACAGTGAGTTTCCCCCCACCACAGCCCGTGGCGTAGGGAGGCAACCCTGTTGTCCACTGGGGTAAACTCCAACGTAGCGGCACTCAGTCGGGGACTTGTGAGTATCCCCACACCCGCCTGACGCCTCACACCTTTGGCAACTCCACAGAAGAATAGGGTCCAACCCCTAACCAGGAATAAGGATCCAGGGCCTCAACTGGGCATAGTCGTAAGCCTCACCAGATCTAATCGATAGCCGTCCACCTTCCGCACAAGTTCCGGCTCCTTCCCCCCGGCAAAGTGACATTCCACGTCCACAAAGCCAGCTTCTGCTGCCCGGATCTGGTCTGTCAAGGCCCCTGGCCTTCACTGTCACCCATTTGGCATTGCACCCGAACCCCAGTGGTTTCTCCTGTGAGTGGTGGGCCCGCGGGATGAAGATGTGTCCACGGCAAGCCCTGCAACCAGGTGCTCACTTTCGGGCCCCCCTTCCAGGCCCCCCTTCCTGGCCTGGCTCCAGAAGGGGGCCCTGGGCTTCCTCCAGGCCGGGTCTCTCTACATCTTCCACCTTCTTTCATGGGGTCTTCTGTGAACCATTCTTAGTCTGGCCCTTTACCTGAGACCACTTTGTCTTGAGAGACCCTACCAGGAGCACATTGCTCCAGACAACACAGCTCTCAGGTTCATTGAAGCACCAAAACCTCTCCACCACGGTAAGGTAATGGTTTCCGGAAAGGTCTTACATCAATAATTAATAATTTTGCACATGATTGATGACAATGTAGTAGTTTGCACCCTGCTTGTCCTCTTGTGAACACAACGAGACAGAAACACACATTCCTAAGTTCACTCAGATGGGTGCTGGATCATAAAATTTTGTGTATGAAACAGATAAATCCCCAAATGGTACATTTTTTTGTCCTCTTGTGGCTAAAAGTAAACAAACAAGACTCAAAACCATGGACAACTCAAAAGCTTAATATATAGATATTGAGTTTGGGTCTGGCATGCACCAAAGCAACATAACATGTTAACTTCCCAGCACTACTATGATCCACGTATATAGACCTATATGCACATATAACTGTGGTAGCCATGTAGACAAAGTAAGCCATGGCAGCTCTGTGGACCATGCAGTGAAATGTCCCAGTCTGCTGGATTATTTGCTTCTTTGTATAATAACTGCCACTTCTTATTTAATTTATCATTAGTTTTCTACCATTTTTGTTGTTACACTTTATCTCCAGATCTCTTTCACAACATTTTCACAAGGGAAGAATCATTACTTTGGAAATCATTGCCTAACTGCAAGGCCTTAGGTCCTGTGGTACATTTTGCCTGATTCTTGCTTGGAGTCTATTGCAATTTTTGCTGTATCCTGTCATTATCTACTACTATAACAACCCAGTAGCCCCACAGGGATCAATAGAGTTTAGCTTTGCCCTATAATGATGACAAATTCAGCCAGCCAATTGTACTAAAGTGTTTGTCTGAGTACCCATTTTATGGATTTTATAGGCAAAGTAATCAAATGTGACAGAAATGGATGAAGCTACACGGCAGAATCAGAGTATCCTGCAGAATTACATCACTGCTTTACAATTCAAAGCAAAGAGTTATTTGTAATGTATTAGATTTCTAAAGTGGACTGATGAAGAGGCCCAACAGGGGGAGAATGATAGACTGAGATAGAGGGGTGATGAGAAATGAGAGTGTGTGTATTTATGATGTGCTGTAACATGACCAGGAAACACAATTATTGCATACTAAGACACATACAGTAAATTTGATAAAAGCGATTACAGTTCATAGTTGTCCACTCCATCTAAGTCATCCATCTCTGTAGCCACCATCGATTCAATCATCCATTCACCCATTCATTTATCCTGGTGCTCAGCATCATGTTCACTGCTTCTATTTCATATCTGAGAGGTCTTCCTACATTTCTATACTGCACATGTTCATTGCTAAGCATCTCCCAACTCTTGTAAAGGATATCAACAAACAATCAGAAAACTCTCTTGTACCCCATTTCCATCTATTATTTATGTAATCTGTTCTCAAATATTGCTGCTTGGTCAGTGGCCATCTGCTTTAAAATATGACACTGTAGGTGTCTGCATATGGGGTTGGTGGGGTTAATGGATGGCTTAAATAAACACAGGTAAGTAACAAATGCTTAACAAATGCGTAACTTATGACCTTACCTAAACCTAACCTAAAAGTAGTTTTTGTGCCTGAACCAAACTGTGACCGGTTAACATGTAACCATTGACAGTATGATTAGTGGACAGAGCTTCCAGGTCTCGGAAGTGAAGCCAATGCAGAAGTGACTTAAAACCTGCATTATTTCTAATGTCCAGAAGGGGGCAGCTCCATTGACTGCAAAAAAATAAATCGAATAGTATTATGGAGAAATGAGCCTACTTCTGACTTGATTTATGAGCTCAGTAGTCTATGCTCTCAATCTGTAGTTTCTGTCTTCTTCCATACAGATCAAACTGTCAAACTAGGCAGTGCTGATCAAATGTGAATCCAGATTATGTTACTATGTTGACTATTTCTCTCCATAAATCATTTCAGAAACATATTTTAGTGAACTGTTTAGCTGTAATACAAGAAGGTGTGTGACCAGACAATTGTTTCCTGCCAGGGTCAAGCTGAAACTAAGTGCAGAGCAGCTCAACTTGCAGTATGTCACCTCTGCTGGCTCTGAAAAATCAACATGGCGATGGCCATAAGGACAAACTCGAGCATTACTCCACAAACCAATGGGTGACGTCGCGACAGGTTCACACTTGGTTGTAACTTAACCACGGAACCTCCGCGTCCAGAAATGTCACTAGAGGGATACTTGCAGCATCATATTTTGAAGTGGAGGGCCAGTGACCATGTGGCAGTTTTATACGAGTTGGCAGTGAGAAAGTTTTGGGCAAAATGCATGTTAAATCAGATGTACACATACAGAAGGTTGACGATTGTCCAACTAGTGGTCTTAGGAACTTAAGTTTAAGCCATTCACCCAGATTTTACCCCCATTTCTGGCTTCCCACCATCAACACCATGCCAAGCCAGTCAAGCCAGAGGCATCGCAGCTGTGCACTAAACCCAGATCTCTGTGATGGTGGTGTTTATTTATGGAAATTGGACATTAAGAAGGTCTTGTGAATGTGACAAGAGTGGTCAGTTTACCAACAGGGCATAAAGATAGCTAAAAAACAAGATCCTCTTATGTTGCCTGCACCAAACTGATTGAGCACAACAAGCCGTTTAACTTGGCTGCAATCTCCCAGCAGGAGTCTGTCCATTTAACTCAGACAGACAGAGAGAGAGAGAGAGACATAAATGTAACTCTGACAGCTTAGCAATGCCAACAAGCAGTTAAATATGTGTGTTTGTGGTGTTAATTGTGAAGTTAATGAAATGGTAAAAACACATTATAACTGCCAATTTACAATCCATTTGCTGCAGAGAGCCAGAAAATGCCAATTTACAGTAAATATCCTGTTGGTTGTCAGTGCTGGTCTACAGTTTTCATTTGGCTCATTACAGACCTCTATCCAATAGAAAAAAAGCATCATTGATACAACACCTCTGTTGGAAAGTTTCCATTCTATGGAGTCCAACCTGCTAAGTAATTAACATACAGTACATACGTACATATCATATCATATAGCCATCTAAATATCAGTCACACATTAAAGGAATAGAGAAGAAAAAAAACATTTCCAATTTGTCATGTAGCAATATGCAATTGTTTTGTGTTTTGCACTGACATGAGGAAAAAAAGATTATGGTAAATAAACAGCTGTAGATGATGGGCTATAGAGTTGTTAATGTAAGCAACCATGTAATCCACGCCCAATATATGAAATATGGAAATTTTCCCCATTCCAACATACTTGTAATAACCAGTTATAGTTTCGAAGAGCTCAAAGAAAGCTAATACATCTCCCTAAATATTGACTGTTAAACCAACTCCAAAACACAGTGGACACTCACTGAACGCCTCCTGCTCCTTGTTGACATTTATGTCAACAAGCAAAACAAACATAGTGTGAACAGCTATATCAAAGCCCATGATCATTCTATATCCAGATCATACACAAGGTAATCACTCACATGTCAATATAAGTAAAACACGGAGTGTTTAAATCACAATCACATGTTAAATATAAACCAGTGTGTTAGTGTTGATTAGCTTCTGTCTGTTGCCTTCATTGGTTTTGTTTATTAGGTTTAGGCATGTGGAGCGGAATACTTAATAATTAGGGTTAGGTTTGTGCTGAATTAGGGTACTGGCATCTTTTTTTGGTCAGATTCAGGGACTGGCGCTCAGTAACATTAGTAATTGATCACAATGTTACCATACTGTACATTGGTATTTATTTTTAGTTTTATAAATGTGTTTATTTATGTGACTGTGTTTTAATTATTGCTTGCCATCCAAAGATGAAATTGCAAGTATTCTTTTTCTTCTCAACATTTTTGAAGACATAGTTGTTTCAATAAACTCAACTGGAACTGTTGAGCAGCTGAAGGTTCAATCAAACCAAACAGTGGGAGCATCATTTTATGGTTTGGGGTTTTAGTTTAGTTATGTCCTGTTTTATGTTGGAGAGACCTTCCTTAAATTTCACTTCGTGTCTTGTCTGTTTTCCCTCCTATTTTGATTGTCTGCCTCATCCTGATTTACTATTATACTATTATACTAATTAAGGTTCCATTCTGTTCCATTTATGTTAAACAGAGTCAGGGTGCTGCTGTTGTGCATGTTGGTTGACTGGAAAGGCTCTACTAAATGGAATGGGAATATAATTAACAGTGACGGCTGGTGGTGATTTTGGGTGAGTGGGCTAATGAATGCATTATACCCATCAATACGTCACACAGCAGCAACAGTAGCATCACATCAAGTTACAGCAACAACATTGTATACTTTGTTATAGCTAGTGCCCTACAGCAACACTGGGGAGACATACCCAAAAGAAAGGCCTGATGCCATCTCTCTGTATCTGTATATAAATATAAATAAATCTACAAAACCAAAGCAAAAATAACAATATTTGTAGAGGAGAGAGTTGTTTCAGAGCTTGGGCATACCTTATTTAAAAAGCAGCTCACATTGACGGCCTTCTGTGAGGCAAACAGATTAATCACCATGTCATTAAAGTGTGGTGGTTTTTTGGATGAAGTCCCGCTCAATGGGCAGCATAGCCAGTGCGTTTAGCCTGTCCTGTTCCATTGTACTTCTCAGAAAGGATCCTCTTCAGTGTAAATGGTAAATGGACCTGTACTTGTATAGCACCTTTCTTTTCTTTTCTTCTAACCACTCAAAGCACTTTTACACTACGTGCCACATTCACCCTTTCACACACATTCACTCAGTGATGGCAAAGTCCATCCAACAGTAACTAACTCATTCATACACATTCACACACCGATGCTGTGCATCGGGAGCAATTTGGGGTTCAGTATCTTGCTCAAGGATACTTCAACACGTGGCAGGAGGAGCCGGGGATTGAACCAACAGCCTTCCGATTAGGGGACAACCCGCTCTGTCTCTGAGCCATAGCCGCCCCTGAAACACCTCTCTGGCTCTGCAGATGTCATGCAGGTTGTGATGGCGATTTGCGTTACTTTCAGTGTTTCAGAAAAAGTGCTCTGAAAATTGTTCTCAGTCATCCTCAAAAGTGACATTGCAGACATTAGGCCCGCAAACTCCACAGTGCTGTACATCACCATCAGCTCACCTTCAGTTTCTCCCTGCAGATCATTGGGTAATGTCCACATGCAATGTCCAGCTGCTTCTGCGGGAAAGTGCTTCGTGAGGCAGACACCCTCTCCACATTTAAGAGTAGGCTTAAGACGTTCCCCTTTGGCTCAGGTGAGTCCTGAACCATCCCTTAGTTATACTGCTATAGGCCTAGACTATCGAGGGATTTCCCATGATGCACTGAGCTCCTCTCTTCCTCTCTCTCTCTTTCTGCACTCATTCATGTCCCATTAATGCATGTTACTATCTTCACTTCTTCCCCAGAGTTCTTGTGGTTTCTCGTCTCGCAGGTTCTAATGGATCCTGGTGGAGCCTCCTACCATGGTCCTGCTTGACTGCCATTGCTAATATCACTGATATTAGTGTTATTATTATTATAAGTATTATTATTGCTACGGTTACTGTTGTTGCTGTTATCACTGCTCATTGTCCCCCATCGTTGCTGTTATGTTCATCATCATCAGTCACTACTATTAGTGTAGTTGTTGCTACTGTTGTTGCTGTGCGTCTGTCTGTCTGTCTGTCTGTCTCTCTCTCTCTCTCTCTCTCTCTCTCTCTCTCACCCCAACTGGTCGAGGCAGACGACCACCCACCTGGAGCCGAAGGATCTGTCCTAGGTTTCTGCCTCTTAACATGCAGTTTTTCCTTGCTCCCGTCGCCAAGTGCTTCCTCATGGTGGTACTGTTGGGTCTCTGTAAATAATGTTATAAGGAGTTTGGTCTAGACCTGCTCTATTTGAAAAGTGTCCTGAGATAACTTCTGTTATGAATTGGTGGTATACAAATAAAATTTAATTGAACAGCGGAAAGAGTTCAGGGTCAATAAGTTCGAAAGACACCAAGTGCCTGGCTTTCTCAAAGTGAGCCTTTGACTGCTCGACCATTATGTGACAGCACTCTACTGACTACGGCTACTGACACAGTATCAGAGCGCCACAACCTGTGCAGCGTTTCAGCGGCTGCAGCTGCGTCCACATCTGGATATGGCTAATTGTCATGTGTGGTCAGCTTGTCCTTCAGTTCAGATATGGAGCACGAAAGATTCTCCAGGCCCTGTCTCGTTTTGAGAGAATCTGTGGTCTTAGACGCGTACTTGGCAACCTGTGTGTTTGACAGGTGATCGGCTAATTGACTGTCTAAAAAAGAGAACTAGTCGCCGCTGGAGTGAAGTGGGAGATTCATTGGACCCCCGTAGGGCAAGCTCATGTCGCCCACAAAATGTAATACAGTCCACAATCCATGGTAGTGAATGCCTGTTTTTCTTTACGAGCTTGTTGTGTCTCTGTGCAGCGGTGCAGTGACTGTCATTAAGCTGACAGGCGATGTTCACTTTACCCAGCAATGACAGCTTTACGCTATTTCCAATGTGGCTCGTGCTGCATTCATGTTTCCTAATTTTGTCGGATAAATGTTTTAACTCCACAATTCCTTGTTGGGTCCAAGCCGTGTCTCCTCCAAAAAGCAAACATGGGAAACAGAAAAGTGAATTCCTAGCTACACTTGCTGTTAGCCAGTCCGTTAGCTAGGGTTAGCCTAACCCTAAACCACGTAACACATGACATGCTGGCTGAACGTTTAGTGGTAAGTTTAATCCAATCAGATGAAAGCCCTTCTTAGGGCTCAGAGTCTCAGAGGAACAAAAAATTGATTTTATTCTCAGTGCTATAGAAGGGGATGCTAAACGGGAAATCCAGCTGCTTGATGAACAAAACAGGAACACAGCAGATAAAATATTTGATTTCTTGAACAGACTGTATGGGGGGACCTCATCTGCTGCTGACATTCGTGTGAATTTTTTTAATATAAGGCAAGGCAGCTGGGAATTACTGAATGATTTTAGCCTTCATATCCGGGAAGCTTTTCAGCGATGGAGGGCGGCAGAACCAGATGGGACAGCCCGCCAGGAGACTCCTCTGACGGACCAACTGATTGTTAGTCTACAAGCGGGGCCCTCAAAAAAGGAAATACAAAGGCAGGTACGCCGAAACCGTAACATGACTTGTTCTGAGCTGTTTCAGGAAGCTAAGGAGTTGGAGAAAGAAGGTTGGGGTGATGACTGTGAGTGCCAGTCCAACCAAGTCACCACAATGCCCCAGGCTGATGCCTTCACTCAGTGGAATGACCGGACCAGAGCAGAACTGGTAAAGCTGGTCACAGAGCTGGGAAATGGTTTGAAGGAGGAACTGAGGAGCAGTAAGCAAGCTGCTGTTCAACCAGGAAGAGTCTTTGAACAGGCACGCCCTCAACGCCCAATGGCACGCCCTCATTGGGATGAACAAGGGTGCCCCATTTGCTTGCATTGTGGACAACCAGGGCACCTCCGCCGGGACTGCCCTCAGCGCCAGCAGACCCAGCTGCCTTTAAACCCGCAGGTCCGGCCACTGTAGGGCGAGTGGACAGGGAACAAAAGAAGAATGAGACATCTAAGCCCTCTTTTGTCGGAGAATGTCCAACTGCGGAGGTCACAGCTGGAGGAGAGACTATCCCTTGCCTCCTGGATACAGGATCCCAGGTAACCCTTTTTAGTGGAAAATTTTTTAAAGACATTTTCAAAACCATCAAGCAAAAGGCAAGGCAGACATTTGCTGGCTAAAGTTAAAAGCAGCCAATGGCCTACGCATTCCTTATGTTGGCTACGTAATGCTGGATTTTGAGAGACTGAGATGGTACTGTGGGCCCAGGTTCCTGGGGACTCTGGTAAGGCCACTTACACTGCTTTGGTGGAGGGAATGGATGCAGAGACAGAGTGGCAAGTGGCCCATTCAGTGGTTGAAGTGGTGAATAATAAAATCCCTATAAGAGTTTGTGACCCTCACCTTTATCCCATTGAGATCCCACAACGCCAGCCACTAGCAAAAGTGTGTCACATTTCACCTGATCAAATTCATGGTAATGAGCTTGTGTTGCAGGAGCAGACAGATGGGGAAGTCGAAGTGGCGGTGAGAGCAGTGCAATAACTGGCAGAGGATAGTACTGCAGGAGGTCTCCCCCATTGCCCCCACCTCCCCCAGCAACAACAGGACGGAGTGAACCAGCTGTTGGCCAAGTTGAAGTGTGTGTTTGCGCAGGATGAGGAGGATTTCAGTGAAACAAGCACTGTCCTACATCAGATCCCTACTGGCAATGCACCCCCCTCCCGAGAGAGGTACCGAACTGTGCCCCCTAGCCTCTATCAAGAACTGCAGTCCCTGCTACAGACGATGCTAGAAAAGGGGGTTATTCAAGAGAGCAGCAGTCCATGGGCGGCTCCAGTCGTCTTGGTTAAAAAGAAATCGGGAGCCTGGAGATTCTGTGTGGACTACCGTCGCCTCACTGCTCTCACCCATAAGGATGCCTACCCACTCCCTCGGATTGAGGAGGCCCTCACCACTTTGAGTCAAGCAGAGTGGTATCCAACCCTGGACTTTGCCAGTGGATACTGGCAAGTGAAGATGGACCCTGCAGACCAGGAGAAAACTGCATTCACCAACCCTTTAGGGTTGTACGAGTTCGAAAGAATGCCATCTGGCCTCTGCAATGCCCCTGCAACCTTCCAGAGGCTGATGCAGCGCTGCCTCGGGTCTCAGGTAAATGACTCCCTGCTTATTTATCTTGATGATGTTATCGTGTATTCAAAGTCATTTGACATGCACCTAACCCTCTTGGACAGATTATAGAAGGTTTATCCCCTCTTTTGCCAAAATCGCCGCCCCTCTGCATGCGCTCACACATGGTACCAAACAGCTGGGTTCCAAGACCCAGCCAGTTGAATGGACATCCAGCTGTCAAGAAGCCTTTGACAGCTTGAAGAAAATGATGGTGGGTGCTCCTATTATTGCATATGCAGATTATAAGTTTTATGGTTGACTGTGACATGCTACGGTAAGCTTACAGACTCATTTCCGGTTTACTTCCTGCTCTGTGTACACTGTTTGGTGCTGTAGCTCTGTCAGTGAACGCTGAATCTAAATTTGTTTTACTCGTTACAGCGGTTATTTTCCCGCTTAACATTTGAACGTAGACTAGTTCTACCTAAACACTCAGAGTTTCTCCTTCATTTAGTGACTTTTCACTACTTTCAAAGTTTTTTCATACACGCTAGTTTCATTAGCATTAGCAGTTAGCTATGGCTTCTCCCTCTCCCTCTGCTCTGTCCTGCTCAGTGTGTCAGATGTTCAGTTATTCCTCTGCCTCCTTTAAAGATAATGGTACCTGTATTAAGTGTAGTTTATTTACTGCGCTGGAGGCGAGGCTTAGTGAGTTAGAGGAATGGCACCGCACCACGGAGATGTCTTTAGCCGCTATAGTTAGCCAGCCCCCAGTAGCCGGTGCGGTCCGACCGAAGGTAGCTTCTGTTAGATCTGTAGATCCCCCGGTAGATCCCGAGCAGCCGGGAAGACAGGGAGGCTGGGTGACTGAGTGAAGGAAGACTAAAACGGCGAAGCCCACAGGTCACCACCAACCCATTCACGTTTCTAATACATTTTCCCCACTCAGCGATACACCCGCTGAGGAACCAACTCTGATTATTGGCAGCTCCATAGTCAGAAACGTGAAGTTAGTGAAGCCAGCGGCCATAGTTAAATGTATATCTGGGGCCAGAGCGGGCGACATTGAATCAAATTTAAAACTGCTGGCTAAAGATAAACGTAAATACAGTAAGATTGTTATCCACGTCGGCGGTAATGACACCCGTTTACGCCAATCGGAGGTCACTAAGATTAATGTGGAGTCGGTGTGTAATTATGCTAAGACAATGTCGGACTCAGTAGTTTTCTCTGGACCCCTGCCCAATGTGACCAGTGATGACATGTATAGCCGCATGTCGTCATTCCACCGCTGGCTGTCGAGGTGGTGTCCAGCAAACGATGTGGGCTTCATTGATAACTGGAAGCCTTTTTGGGGAAAACCTGGTCTGATTAGGAGAGACGGCATCCATCCCACTTTGGATGGAGCGGCTCTCTTATCTAGAAATATGACGAAGTTTATCTCTAAAACCTGACAGTCCAGAGTTGGGACCAGGAAGCAGAGCTGCTGTCTTACACACTTCTCTGCGCTTTCTTTAGAAAAGTCACCCACCCAAAACCCCGTAGAGACTGTGTCTGTCCCCCGACCACCTAAATTATTTAAAGAAATAAAAACAAGAGGAGTTAAACATGAAAATCTAATAAAAATTAAAACCAACTCCTCAGTAGCACTAAATAAGAGAATGAAATGTGGGCTGTTAAATATCAGGTCTCTGTCCTCTAAAGCTGTTTTAGTGAATTAATTAATATCAGATTATGATATTGATTTACTTTGTCTTACTGAGACCTGGTTGTCCCACGAGGAGTATGTTAGCCTAAATGAATCCACCCCCCCCCCAAGTCATATTAATACTCACATTCCTCGAGGCACAGGCCGAGGAGGTGGAGTGGCAGCCATGTATTATTCGAGCATTTTAATGGACCCTAAACCTAAACTAAATTATAATTCATTTGAAAGCCTTGTTCTTAGTCTTTCTCACCCAAACTGGAAAACATTGCAGCCAGTTCTATTTGTTATAGTGTACCGCGCTCCTGGACCGTACTCTGATTTTATATCTGAATTCTCAGAGTTTCTATCAAGTTTAGTCCTTAAATCAGATAAAGTAATTATTGTAGGTGATTTTAATATTCATGTGGATGTTGACAATGACAGCCTTAGTAATGCATTTATATCATTAATAGTCTCAATTGGCTTCTGTCAGAGTGTAAATAAACCAACTCATTGTTTTAATCACACTCTTGACCTTGTTTTATCATATGGCATTGATATTGAACATTTAATAGTCTTCCCACATAATCCTTTCCTATCAGACCATTATTTAATAACTTTTTAATTCATGTTGTTAGATTATAAGCCATTAGGCAAAACTTCCTACAGCAGATGTCTATCTGATAGTGCTGTAGCTAAATTTAAGGAGGAGATTCCTTCAGTGTTTAATTCAATGCCATGTCTGAATTTAACAGAATCCTATAACAACTTTAGTCCCTCTGAAATTGATAATCTTGTCGATAGTGCTATAGGCTCACTACGATCAACATTACACTCTATCACTACTATAAAAAGGAAATTATTAAAACATAGGAGACTAGCACCTTGGTATAACCACCAAACCCGCCAGTTAAAGCAAATAGCTAGGAAATCTGAAAGGAAATGGCGCTCTTCCAAATTATCAAAATATCGCTCAAATTGGCAAGATAATCTTAAAATTTATAGAAAGGCCCTCCGTAGTGGCAGAGGAGCCTATTACTCAGCACTAATAGAAGAAAATAAGAACAACCCTAGGTTCCTCTTCAGCACTGTAGCCAGGCTGACAGAGAGTCACAGCTCTATTGAGCCACATATCCCCATAAACTTAAGTAGCAATGACTTCATGAGCTTCTTCTATAATAAAATTATTACTATTAAGAGAAAAAAATAATCACCAACTGCCATCAACAGTTATCAGTGGCTCTCCAAGTTCAGGGACTTCTGTTAATGTAAACTTAGATATATATTTAGACTGTTTTTCTGCTATCGATCTTCATCAGTTAACTTCAATCATTTCTTCATCAAAGCCATCAACCTGTCTATTAGACCCGATCCCAACTAGGCTGCTTGAAGAAGTTGTTCCCTTAATTGGCACTTCTTTACTGGATATGATTAATCTTTCTTTATTATCAGGATATGTACCACAGTCCTTTAAAGTAGCTGTAATTAAACCCCTTCTTAAAAAGTCCACTCTTGACCCAGGGGTTTTAGCCAACTATAGACAGATTTCTAACCTCCCCCTTCCTCTCTAAGATTCTGGAGAAAGTAGTCGCCAAAGAGTTGTGTGACTTTCTACATAACAATAGTTTATTTGAGGATTTTCAGTCAGGATTTAGAGTTCATCATAGCACAGAGACAGCTCTGGTTAAAGTTAATAATGACCTTCTGATTGCTTCTGACAATGGATTTGTCTCTGTACTTGTATTATTAGATCTTAGTGCTGCATTTGACACCATTGACCATAATATTCTTTTACAGAGACTTGAGCATCAAATTGGCATTAAAGGAACCGCACTAAGCTGGTTTAAGTCATATTTATCAGATCGCTCGCAGTTTGTACATGTTAACGATGAATCTTCAATAAATACCACAGTTAGTCATGGAGTTCCACAAGGTTCTGTACTTGGACCAATACTATTTACTTTATATATGCTGCCTTTAGGCAACATTATTAGGAATCACTCCATTAACTTTCACTGTTATGCAGATGATACGCAGTTATATCTATCAATGAAGCCCAATGAAATTAATCAATTATCTAAATTACAAACATGTCTTAAGGACATAAAATCCTGGATGACCTGCAATTTTCTGATGTTAAACGAAATTCTTGTTCTTGGCCCCAAAAACCTTAGAGACTCACTGTCTAAAGATATAGTTACTCTAGATGGCATTAACTTGGCCTCTGGCACCACTGTCAGGAATCTTGGAGTTATCTTTGATCATGATTTGTCATTTAACTCCCACATAAAGCAGACCTCCAGGACTGCCTTCTTTCATTTACGTAATATTACAAAAATTAGGCACATACTATCACAGACAGATGCAGAAAAACTAATCCATGCATTTGTTACTTCAAGGCTGGATTACTGCAACTCTTTATTATCAGGTTGCCCCAATAAGTCCATTAAAACGCTCCAATTAATTCAGAACGCTGCAGCACGAGTACTGACAGGAACTAGAAAAAGAGATCACATCTCTCCTGTACTAGCTTCTCTGCATTGGCTCCCTGTAAAATGTGGAATAGAATTTAAAATCCTCCTCCTCACCTATAAAGCTCTTCATGGTCAGGCCCCTTCATATCTTAAAGAGCTCATAGTACCCTATTACACCTCTAGAACACTACGTTCTCTGAATGCTGGGCTACTTGTGGTTCCTATAGTCTCTAAAAGTAGAACAGGAGCCAGAGCCTTCAGTTACCAAGCTCCTCTCCTGTGGAACACGCTTCCAGTTGTGGTTCGGGAGGCAGACACCCTCACCACATTCAAGAGTAGGCTTAAGACATTCCTCTTTGATAGAGCTTATTGTTAGGGCTGGATCAGGTGAGTCCTGAACCATCGCTTAGTTATGCTGCTATAGGCCTAGACTATCGGGGGATTTCCCATGGTGCACTGAGCTCCTCCCTTCCTCTCTCTTTCTGCACTCATTCATGTCCCATTAATGCATGTTACTAACTTCACTTCTTCCCCGGAGTTCTTGTGCTTTCTCGTCTCGCAGGTTCTTGTCGATCCTGGTGGAGCCTCCTGCCATGGTCCTGCTAGATTGCCATTGCCAATACTGTTGTTGCTGTGCACCTGTCTGTCTGTCTCTCGCTCTCTCTCTCACCCCAACTGGTTGAGACAGACGACCCCCCACCTAGAGCCGGAGGATCTGTCCTAGGTTTCTGCCTTTTAACAGGCACTTTTTCCTTGCCCTTGTCGCCAAGTGCTTGCTCATGGTGGTACTGTTGGGTCTCTGTAATTAATGTTTTAAAGAGTTCGGTCTAGACCTGCTCTGTTTGAAAAGTGTCCTGAGATAACTTCTGTTATGAATTGGCGCTATACAAATAAAATTGAATTGAATTGAATTGAATTGAAGTTGCCATTTAGGTTGTACACTGATGCCAGCTTCAAAGGACTAGGTGCAGTACTCTCTCAGGGGGAGAAGGAGAGGGTTATAGCATATGCCAGCCGAACTCTGAGCCCCAATGAGCGGAATGATTACCTGTGGGGGGAACAGATAACAGTTTTTACAGATAACAACCCCTTAGTCCATTTGAATACTGCAAATCTGGGCGCTGCTGAGCAAAGGTGGGCAGCACAGCTGGCTAACTATGACTTTGTTGTAAAATATCGCCCAGGAAAGGAAAACAGCAATGCAGATGCCCTGTCACGGAGACCCCAAAAGGCACAACCCCATACAATGGCGGTGGGAGCAGAGGAGGATGAAGCAGATGGACCTCAGGAATGGACAGGCCGCCAGCAGGAAGACTCCACACTGAAGCAGGTTATAGCCATGGTGCAACAAGGTAAACCCCTAGGGCACATCAAGGGGCTTAGCAGGAGGTTGTTGACACCTTACAACAAATGTTGGGCCCAGTTAAGGGTAAAAGATGGCCTTCTCTTGAAGCTTGGGGAGGAGGGTGGATCAAATGAACTGTTTACACAGATCGTGGTGCCCCCAGGATGGAGGAGGCTGGTGTGGAAGGAGTACCATGAGGCGGCTGGCCATATGGCAGGGGCTAAAACCCTGTCCCTCTTAAAGCGGCGTTTCTACTGGCCTGGACAAGGGGAGGATGTCCATCGGTGGTCAACAGAATGTGGGTACTGCCGGTCACAGTGACCACTGCCAGAGGTAAGGGCCCCACTAAAATCTGTTGTCACTTCCTACCCTCTGGAGATGGTAGCAATAGACTACTTGTCCCTGGGCCGACAAGGAGATGTTTTTTTTTTCGTTGCTACAGATGTCTTCTCCAGGTTTGCATGGGCAATTCCAACCAAAGACCAGACTGCCACAACAGCTAAGATGCTCTGGCAGCATGTCATCCAACCTTTTGGCTGTCCAGAGAGGATACACTCAGACTGTGGGGCTGCATTCGAGTCCTCATTAATGGCAGAACTGTGCCAAATGTATGGAGCCCGTAAGAGCCGAACAACCACATCCCCAAGGAAATGGCTCTGTTGAGAGATTTAACCAGACTTTGTTAAAAATGTTGAGTTCCTTAGAGGGGGAGGACCATGCACTGTGGCCCCAGAAATTACCAGAGTTGGTACATGCGTATAACAACTTTGTGAATGAATCCACTGGACTTTCACCTTTCTTTGTCATGTTTGTCATGTTTGGCAGGCATGCCCGTCTCCCTGTGGATGTAGTGATGGGAGCCACTCGCCACGGGGCCCCCTGTCCTGGGCATGTAGACTGATGGAAAAAAAACTAGAGCCAGAAGGCCTTAATAAATTTTTAGCGCCAATTCAGAGCAGAAGCCACATCAGGATTTACAAACCCTTTAATTTATCCAACCAAGGAGGAAAAATGGGTACAGGGTCACCTAGGACAATAGCTGGAGAAAGAGAGAGAGAGGGGAAAAAAAGAAGGACACAAAAAGGAGAGCCGGGGAGGCTCCTCTGGGCATCCATGAGAACTGTTGCAGAACATGCACCGAACAGAGACAGACTACGGGACCAACAGCGCTACAACCTGAGACAGAAGGCCTTAAAGGTTCAACAGGGGAGCTAGGCCCTGTTCTACTTTAGAGACTATAGGAACCACGTAGCCCAGCATTCAGAACGTGGTTCTAGTGGGTAATAGGGTACAGAGCCTTAAATAGGGCCCCAAAGAGCTTTATAGGGAGGAGGAGGATTTAATCAATCTACATTTATAGGGAGCCATGATAGCAGGAGGTGTGTCTTTTTCAGTTCCGCGAGTGCTGAGCTTTTTAATTAATTGGACGTTTTAATGGACTTATGGGCAACCATAAAAAGAGTTGCAGTATCCAGCCTAAGTAACAAATGCATGTAGTTTTCTGCATCGTCTGGATAGTATGTGTCTAATTTTTAATATTACGTAATGAAAGAAGGCAGTCCTAGAGGTCTGCTTATGGGAGTTAAATGACAAATCCATCAAAGATACCCAAGATTCCACAGTGGTGCTAGAGGCCAAGTTAATGCCATCAGAGTACATATCTTAGACAATGAGTCTCTAAGGTTTTGGGGCCAAGAACAAGATTCGGTTTTTCTGAGTTTAACATCAGAAAATTCAGGTCATCCAGGATTTATGTCCTAAGACATGTTTGTAATAGATAATGATTAATTTCATGGGTTGATATAAATAACGCGATCATCGCATAACAGTGAAAGTTAATGGAGTGATTCCTAATAATGTGCCTAAAGGGAGCATATATAAAGTAAATAGTATTGGTCCAAGACAAACCTGGAACCAGACTAACTTAGTATTTATGGAGGATTCATCGTTAACATGTACAAACGAGAACGATCGATAAGTATGACTTAAACCAGGTTAGGGCAGTTCCTTTAATGCCAATTGATCCAAGCTAAAAATACATGGCAATGGCAAATGCAGCACAAGATCTAATAATACAAGCAGAGACAAGTCCATTGTCAGAAGCAGTCAGAAGGTCATATTAACTTAACCAGAGCGTCTCGTGCTAATGAACCTAAATCCGACGAAAATCCTCAAATAAACCACTCCTACCTGGTGAGCGAGTCTTAATTAGAAACTTCCGCTGGAAGGCTCAAAGAAAGTTGACTCCCTGATGGATTCAGGAGCTCTTTGTTGTTGTTGCAGCACTCTCCCCTGACAGCCCTGTATATGGAGTTCGGCCAGAGGGTCGTGAGGGACCTGAGAGAACTATCCATCGTAATAACCTGAGACCTTGCTTGTACCCCCCAGCAGAAACCCCCCCGGAAGCAGAACAGCTACAGGACCCAACAATGGTGAGGGAGTTCCCTTTAATGCTTCCTCTTAGGCCCCAGTGGATACCAGTTCAAGGACCTGCACAGGGCCAACCAGTGGGACCGCTACAGTCAACAGATCCACAAGAGCAAGGGCCCGGGGCAGTACATACTGTATGCAGGAAGCTGCAGTACAGCCAGAACCACAAGGTGAACAGGCAAGAAACAGTCCACCTCGCAGGTCAACACGGGCAAATCTGGGGGTTAAGCCTGCCAGGTACGGTGAGTAGAAGCCAGCTGTCGGGACGACAACGGATTAAGTTGGGTGGAGTGTCACAAAGTCACCAGGAAAGACCTTTTTTGTGCTTTGCATTAAATTAATTTATTCTTAATTGTGTGTGTTTGAATTACTGTGTTGAAGTCTCTCTCTCCTGTGTGGTTGAAGGACCTCCCCTTGCAGCAACCTGGCACACCTGCAAGTACTAATCACCTTCCCAATTAGATAAAAAGGAGGAAGTGGAGCAGGATGGTGGCCGGGGAAATCCAACAGATACAACAAGAGAAGAAACAGGAGCAGCAAGGGACATGCTGGCTGAACTCCACCCCCCCTACCTGCAGTCAAGGAGAAGTAAGGACTGGCTGGACAGCTTTTGGACCCCTGGTAAAGACTCTTTTAAAAGACTGTGCCTCTTCATCCCCTGGTAAAGACTCTTTTAAAAGACTGCCTTTTCACCACCCCCATCTTTGTTTTTTACCAAAACTGCCTGTGTTAATAAACTACCTTATTGAACTTCTGACTCTGCCTACTTGTTTAACCAGAGAGTAAAGAAACCTGTGACACATGCTCTCTGTCTCAGTGGAGTAGCAAAGGAGGAGCATGTGTGCGCATGCTGAGTGCGTGACCACGATTTAAAAAAATAAATAAATAAATAAATAAATAAATTGGTTCGTTCGTGAACGTCACAACTCGTCGTTTGTCCTTTTGTGTTATTTGGACATCGTTTGGATGATGTGTCCCCAATCTCTGTACTTCCAGTTTTTCCTCCAAAGACTTTAAAGAAAATTGATTAAAAAGTAAATAATCCACCTCGTTCATGTTCATGCTAACGCCCGCCATTATCACAGTTGCTCACTTCCCTCTCTCCACGTTCTACTACGAACTAGCCTCACTGTACTGTAGCTACTGCGCTGTGATTGGTCGAAGGTCACTGTCCTTTGGGCTGAATGAATTTAGCCCAGATGGGCAGCATATGAAGGGGGCGTCATGGAACCTGTCAATCAAAGGTGAATGGAAGCTCACGCTACTGTGCTTCGACTGTAAAAATTAAGCCGATTCACAGGAAAAACACAAGACATATCATACATCCTGGGTTTTTTCTTTCACTTTTTGGTGCTGTTGCTGCTCTAAGTTCCACCAAAATTCCAAACAATATGTTCTAAGGTTTTTAATAATAGTTTTTCATCTTTACTTTAAAATATAGGGAGGGCTTAGCCCTGTTAGCCCATATATACCAGCTGTCCCTGATAATTAGTATCATTGGTATCACCTGTATTCACTATTTCATGTCAAAATGGCTTCTGTGAAAGCGGTTCTACTCTCTCTGTGTTCGTGTTGCTAAGGTTGCAGAAGTATGACCCATAGATGTACATATTGGCTGCGCCATGTGTTTTCCCAGCTCAACACTTCTGAAAGCTGCTCTTTCACTATAGAGTAAAATTTACTGCATTATTGTTTTTTTATTGTGTACTTTCAGAAAATAGTAAGCCAAACTCCCTTTAAGAAATTTGACATTCTAACAACTAGTGCAGTGCCCGTAGGAAGTATGTAATGCTATAGAAAATGGGAGGTTAAGTAGCTTTTTCATGGATGGCCAAATGAGGTTGTGTTTGAAGGTGGGACGTCAGGGACATTTAGGTTTGTTGTGAAATGTGTAGATTGATAACTATTGTGTTGTCATATAATTTGTCTTCTAGCAAGGACACTGTAGGGAGATGAACCCCATTCCACTAATGTGTAAGTACCACACCTCATGGTCAGCGCATATAAATTCTGAAAGAAGAAAGTGAACTACATCTGAAATAAGATGAAACCTGGCAGCATAAACAGACTAACTTGTAGCATAACCTAGTAAATGAACTGGGCAGGACATATGAGAGAGAGAGAGAGAGAGAGAGATTTCTACATCAAAAAATTGTTTTGAAACTACCAAAATAGTGTGAACGCATAAGCCGACGGTGCGGAGCGAGGGCGTGTCGGTCAGACAGTCTGATAACTGCACAGGTCTCTCACTCAACTTAATAAAGAGAAATGTCCCACAAAGCCACGTTACAGGACCAAACAACAGTAACATAGTAACTGTAACTGTCTTTGGCAACTTACATGAGGAAAAAAATACCACAGCTGTACGTGGAGAAGCGTCTGTCCTCCCGACTGTCCTACCGACTCTTCCGTTACATTTCTGCCTGAAAAACAGCGTCTGTCACTGGTGAAAAACTCACGGAGTGTTTGTGATCAAAAATCACTGCGACCGCCAGCCCTCTGGACCGAGACATCAGTTTACTTTCCACCGGAAAACATTCTCCGTCTTGCAAGTGAGGGAGTCAGACAGCGTCCAGTTTACTGCTGGTGATTATGTAGAATTATGTCATTTAGAGTGAAAAACGTAACTTCGTCACTTTCCAGGATGTTTGGTGGGTCAGGATCTCAATCACTACACATTAGGGCTCTGCAGTGATTGGCTCTGGTGCGCACGTGGCTATGGTGGCTATGGTAATGCTAGCGGAATTCTAAATAATTTATGAAATAATTTATTAACTGTATCTTTGTAGTCCAAACAAAGCCGACGTTGCACACCCTTAAACCACGCAGCAGCCATGTTGAAACTCCTGATCTGCAGAGATATTTGAGCCACACACACACACACACACACAGACAGATTCCTTGCTTTATAGATAGATAGATTATAGATAGATTCCTTAAGTGTCTGCAAAAAAACCATAACTCTTGAAACACAAGCAAAAGGGCTCCACAGTGTTCTTGTCAATTTGGCATCAATATAATCCGTAAGATAAACTTTTTGATGATTTTGTTGCCTCAACTTTCATCAGCCTCCGTTGTAAGTGGGAGAAGACCATGGGAATGAGAGGCGAAGCATTTCAAAAATGAATTATTTTCACTAAAATAAATGCTGGTCTGTGATTCACATATATGCCAAATTAAACACAGATTCATCACACTCTCAATTCTTCGTCCGCTATGTGTGTGTTGGTATTTGAGGAGGTTTTTTTCTGCAGTTACCAAACTGACTTCCTGTATCAAAGTGAAATGTTATTAAGGAATGCAATTAGAACAGTGCCTTTATAAAGTGCTAAACACGGTGAAAGGCAGAACGTTTGACCACAGATTTGATCATCCTAAATAACTAATACTTATCAATACAGTACATGTATACATTTAGTAATTACATTTTTCAATTTTATTTGTATAGCGTCAATTCATAACAGAAGTTATTTCAGGACACTTTTTAAATAGAGCAGGACTAGACCGAACTCCTTATAACATTTACAGAGACCCAAGAGTTCCCACCATGAGCAAGCACTTGGAGACGGCGGCAAGGAAAAACTTCAGACAGACCCCGGCTCTAGGTGGGTAGCCGTCTGCCTTGACCAATTGCACCACCAGGATCCATGAGAACCTGCAAGACGAGAAAGCACAAGAACTCCGGGGAAGAAGTGAAGTAAGTAACATGCATGGGGCCTGGCCATGAAGACCTTTGTAGGTGAGGAGGAGGATTTTAAATTCTATTCTACATTTTACAGGGAGCCAGTGCAGAGAAGCTAGTACAGGAGAGATGTGATCTCTTTTTCTAGTTCCTGTCAGTACTCGTGCTGCAGCTTTCTGAATTAATTGGAGCGTCTTAATGGACTTATTGGGGCAACCTGATAAGGCGTTGCAGTTCTCCAGCTTAGAAGTAACAAATGCGTGGACTAGTTTTTCTGCATCCATCTGTGACAGGATGTGTCTGATTTTTGCAATGTTATGTAAATGAAAAAAGGCAGGCTGCTTTATGTGGTACATGGTTTGTATATTCCAGCTTTGTGACATACCTTTATGACATTGCGTTTGTGAAGTGGTTTGACCGGATTCTCGGTCTTCAGTTCTGTGTCTGACTTCCTGCCAGCGTGATCTGCTCCATGCTGCTAGACGCAAATGGGTCGCAGCTTCCGTCAAAAATAGATCAGTAATCGTAATCTGATGGAGCAGAGCGGAGAGACACTTCTCGGACACACTGTGGCTCTTTGATCAACTTCAGGGGCGGGTTATGTCATGTCGCTATTAGCTCCTCTGCCGAGCCTCCTCTCTCCTCCAGATGCACTTTAGGAATTGAGATATCCTTCAAGATGGTGTGCTTAGATTGATTTCCGGGTCATAGGCAGGAGGATGGAGGAAAGAGGAGACCCAAAATAGAGATATGAGAGAGGCCCATAGTGACAAACTGTTTAGAAAAAGAGGAAGTCATTTTTCCAGCTATGTGGCATTACATTAGCGGTCTAAAAACTGCAATGTCACTCAGCATCAGTTTGTGGTCACTCTGCACAATTTGTAACATTGACATTTATTACAAGTTGAAGGCGTTTCGAATCCTAACATGTGAGTCAGACATTTACAAAAGGAGCTTTTGATTAAGGGTCCAGAAATCTTCACATAAGAGAACTCATCTGAAAACCTCCCCTCATATATCAGCCTTCTGTGTCTGCATCTTTGAATAATATGGGCTTTTTGCTGCACCCACAAATAAACCCATTTCTCTGTTAATTTTCTTTCCATCTGCACGTACCCACCCATGCAATCACGCTTGGAGGCAGACTGGCAGATCCACACAGACACACACACGCACGCTCAGAAAGACACAGGCAATTTAAAACTGTTTTCATTGACGGACACTTTCAAAATGCATTGGCTCTTTGTTTTCCTGTGCTAAGAAAGTGTGGCAGCATGGAGTGTGGCAGCGGCACAGCTGAAGGAAAGACTTTTGTTCAGTTTTCTGCTGTTTCCCCAGAGATAGAGGACAAGTAAGAGAGACGGAGGGAGAAACGGCAGAAAAGCTTTAGCACATAATGTGTTATTAAGTGTCAGGGAAAAGACAAAAGCAGAGGCAAGGGGAAGGAGGAATGAGCTTGCTCTCAGCGGCTCACTTTTTATTCATATATGTTTTTGTGAATTTAGCAATGTGGAAAAAGCTCAGTGAAAGTAACACAATAACAAGGAAATTACCAGTATCAGTAGAAATATTTAAATGTCAATTTCCTGGTATTCATATCCCATTATATTACAACTCCATCAGTCGTTTCAGCTGCATTATCCAACAAACAGTATATATAAGATGTTCAGTTCAGAGGATTCATTGTGTAACATTTGGAAAATAGGACCAAATAATGAACAGTTTGATGTAGGAATGCTAAACTCATGACCAAATATGTCTCCACATTATCCACTCTCTAGATGGGAGAGAGCCTGTTCCCCCTTTTTCTTTCTTTCTTTTTTTTTTCTTTCTGGTCTTCGCCTTATCCTTTAGGCGGCTGTGGCTCAGAAGTAGAGCAGGTCGGCCACTTTGTCGGAAGGTTTTTGTTTTGATCCCCAGCTCCTCTCCGTCACATGTCGAAGTATCCTTGAGTAAGATATTGAACTCCAAATTGCTCATGATGCTGCATCATTGGTGTGTGAATGTGTGTGAAAGGGTGAATGTGGCATGCACGCTTTGAGTGGTCGGAAGACCAGAAAGGTGCTATACAAGTACATGTCCATTTGCCATTACCATTTACCTTTTCTTCCCTCTCCCCTCCGTTTCCCTGCCCCATGCTATAATATATTTGTTGTACGTGTATACATATGGGAAGCTGCATGAGAAATAATTCTGATCTTAAGAACCTGAGGTCAGTGAGCACAGTAAAACCCAATAGCAGTGCAGGCAAGAACAAGGGTGAATAAATACATAAATGAATACATACATACAAAATTTCAAAAATGTGCTAATGGAGTTGAAACCCAAATTGGTAGTGGTGGAGAAAAAGTGGCACCTTGCATGGCAGCCACTGCCATCAGTGTATAAATGTGTGTGAATGGGGTGAGTGTGGCATGTAGTGTACAGCGTAGTGAGTGGTCGAACGACTAGAAACGTGATATATAAGTACAGTCCATTTAACTAACCAACCAACTAAACGAAAATAAAAATAAAAAAAACACTAAGTTGGTGGTGTTGTGGGAGGGCATAGGTGCAGGCCCCGACGGTGTATTTCCCAGGGTGCTTAAAGCCTGTGCCCCCCAGCTGTGTGGAGTACTCAGTCAAGTCTTCAGCCTGAGCCTGCACCTCCAGAGGGTCCCTGTGCTGTGGAAGACGTCCTGCCTCGTTCCTGTGCCAAAGACGCCGTGTCCCAGCGGCCCTCAGGACTACAGACATCATGAAGACCCTGGAGAGGCTTGTCCTGGAGCAGCTAAGGTCTATGGTCAGGCCCTTCACTGATCCACTACAGTTCGCCTACCAGCCTTGCCTGGGAGTTGAGGACGGCATCATCTACATGCTGAACAGAGTCTACACTCATCTGGACAAGCCAGCGAGCCACCGAGCCACCCAGTCCTGCCACCTTCAGAAGTTTCCTGATGACTTAGCAATAGTTGGCTGCATTGAAAAGGGTGATGACAGTGAATATAGGACTGTGGTGGGCAACTTTGTCACTTGGAGTGAGCTGAATCATCTGCAGCTCAATGTGACAAAGACAAAGGAGCTCATAGTGGATCTGAGGAGGGCAAAAACACCAGTGACCCCTGTTTCCATTCAGGGGGTCCCTGTGGACACTGTGGAGGAGTATAAGTACCTGGGGGTTTACTTTAATAATAAGTTGGACTGGACCAGAAACACAGAGGCGGTCTACAAGAAGGGCCAAAGCCGACTCTTTTTCCTAAGGAGGCTGAGGTCCTTTAACATCTGCCGGACGATGCTGAGGATGTTCTATGAGTCTGTTGTGGCCAGTGCGATCTTCTTTGCTGTCACATGCTGGGGCAGTGGGCTGAGGGTCGCAGATAACAACAGACTAAACAAACTGATCAGGAGGGCCGGTGATGTCGTAGGGGAGGAGCTGGACCCTCTGACAACCTTGGCAGAGAGGAGGATGTTGTCCAGGCTTCAGTCCATCTTGGACAATTTCGCACACCCTCTCTGCGACACACTGGCCCAGCAGAGGAGCACCTTCAGCAGAAGACTCCTCTCACCCAGATGCACTACAGAGCGCCACAGGAAATCATTCCTGCCTGTGGTCATCAATCTCTACAACGCCTCCCTCAGAGAGTCAGACACCCCCCCTCTGTAATTCTGACTCAAAACATAGACAATCATTCTTTTGCACTTTCTTCTTTCTTGCACATTTTCAAAACTGTACATTTTACAGTTTACCTTGTGTGTATATATATATATATGTTCTTAATAATATTATATGTTGTATGTATATATGTTGTATGTAGATTTGGAGTTGTAACAAAAGTAATTTCCCCCTGGGATTATTAAAGTATTTCTGATTCTGATTCTGATTTATCAATTAATCAGCCAATTAACCAATTATTTAACAATTTTCCAGTCAATTGACCAAACAATCAATCAGTAATTTAAATAAAAAAAATCAAACAAAAACAACCACAACATTGTTGGAAATATCAGGGAATGGTGACGTAAAGACATAAGTAATTACGAGAATACAAAGTGAACACAGCCTCTATAATCAAACCAACTGTATTGAAATTAGTAATGATAATGATAGTAACAGAATATCAGCAGTATTGTATGTTTAATAAAGAGGAGAAAAATAAAAAAGTAGTTGTTGGTGGGTAGGTGTGTGTGTATATGCGTAGTGTTATTATTGTTGAGGTATTAGGGGGGCAGAGTGTGCAGCTACTTGAGTCAGTAATGGCCATTTGGTGCATTGTTTTGAGTGTAATGTGTGTTCTATGGTTCTTGGTATTGCAAATAGTATCAATCAATTGGCAAATATTTTGAAAATGAATGAATTATAAATTGTTTTTATCGTATGTCACTGGTTGACCAGTAATGTAATAATTTTCTTTAGTAGAAGAAAACTGAGTAAATTCAACTTGACATTCAACATTTGTTTAAAGAAGATGCATTTAAGTTACTTTATTCATATAAATTCTGTTAAGACATTTTTAATACGTTTGGAGAAATGCTGCATTTGAGTTTAGCTTCAATTAACTGAATGGAATAGGTGCAGTTAACTTAATTTACCCTAGTTTCCTCAAAAGCAAATACTTGAGTTAATTCTACTCAGATCAAATATCTTTGGTGCTTAAATTACTTAAGTGAATAAACTTAAATGATTTAAGCCAACCTGTTTCCGCAAACAGTTTGAGTTGAACTAACTCATCAGGTTTTGCATCAGAGGTAGTAGTAGTAGTAGTAGTAGTAGTATAATTTGTATAAACATATAATTCACAAAATACACGTCTTAACTATTACAACAGACAATAGAAGTTGTAGATTAATATATATTTTTCCAACACAATGTTTAAACTCTACAAATCAACACAAATGCAATACTGGATGTTATTCAGAACTTAAACTAAGACTAAACTTTTAGAGAAATTGATGCAGCCTAATTTATTTACCAGAGGTTGTAGCCTGGAATCAGTTTAATGGTGTTAATTCAGATATGTGATTAGGTATATTTTACTAAAAAAATTAAGTTGATCAAACGTAATCATATGTTGCTTAAAGTTTCCTGTAGTTGTTTTTTAACTTAACATGATTTTGTTGGGTTCATGTTAAGTGATGTTACAGTGTCCAGTCTACTTAATAAAGCCCTGTCAATGCAACTCAAAGTCCAATGCAACCACTTAACTGACTTTTTTTAAAATTACTTTTTAGAGTGTAACATGTATTTGAAGTTTATCTCCATTACGTATGTTTATTTGTGTCTGAGAAATTAAGCACAGCGTTAGTTCAGGCAGGCCACAAAGTCAAGCTCAGCTCAATTCCAGCTACATCAGCTGATCACAGCTAATTGTAAACACACATCAGCTGATGGCTCATCTGATTCCCTCCTTCCCACCCTCTGCTTCCTATTAGCAAATGTCATTAAGGGCGCCTTATTTAAGCTGCTTTAGCCTGCCTATCTTTGCTGCTTCCTCTGCAAGCTGGGAGGTAGCTTGTGGTACTGGATGTTAAAAAAAATTATAAATTAACATACCCCAGCCCCAAGGTGATGTCATCAATCTGATGGGTGAGGAGTGTGTAGTCTGCAGGGTGGCACAAAATGTAACCTGTAGCCCCTTCATGCAACATAATAAATATTTTAATTTAGAATAAAAAATATAACTATTATACAGTTATTTACATACAGTAAGTAATAATTTTGTGGTATGTATGTATGGTAAGTGTTTCCACCACCTCTTTTCATTGATTTCAATGGGAATCTGACTTGATGGCAGCTATTAAGAATAACTACAGTGTAAAACCTGATAAGTTAATCTGACAAAAAAGTAACTCATACTAATTATTTTAGGTTTTATTATATATAATTATTATTATTTAAGCCGCTGGCACTGACTTAGTTTTGTAAGTTACAGAAACATTCCTGATTAATAACTTTTTACTAGGCATTTTGTTTTCACACTGCAAATAAAAAATAAGTAAGTAATTAAATAATTTTTACTTAAAAATCTTAATGTAATCAGTTTCAACAATTTTTTGAATTATATGAACTTGGTTTTACAGTGTAGTCTAAATTGTCATTAGTCAAGTCAATTTAGGGGTTATTTTATATTATATTCAATGCCTAACAATAACAACAACTGATAAACTGTACAATGAACCCAAACTGGCAAGTCTGGAGGGTTTGGGAGTTGGTGATGAAAAGCTACCACCACATACACTAATACAATGAAGTTGAAGTTATTTTATCTGATTTAAATGGTTGAAACAGATTACATCAAAAATGTTAATGTTAATGTTAAAACAAACGACATTTTTTACGTAAAAAAAATAATTATTGTTTTACCTGTAATTTTAAGTGACACCAACTGAGTTTTCTAAGTTTTCTACATTCCCAATTAAGTACTTTTAATAGGTATTTTGTTTTCACAGTACAAATAAAAATGACAATAATAAATGTTATAAAGAGCTCGGTCTAGACCTGCTCTATTTGAAAAGTGTCCTGAGATGACTTCTGTTATGAATTGGCGCTATACAAATAAAATTGAATTGAAATTGAATTGAATTAAATCAGCCCAATGCACTAACCTCCAAGTTGATTTCACTTGAAATCACTTGTAATGCTAATTGCTTTACCCAATTACTCCACCTAGTATCTTAAGAGTAAAAAACTAAATTCTATTTCATTTAACTGTTTAAACCAGAAATTCTAAGTTAAGAAAATAAAAAGCAAACCACAAAAGAACATTCTTTTCATGTTTTATTTTAACTTGGGGCACAGGAATCTGGCCTCTTAACATTTTGAAACAGTATTATTTTTTCTTGGTTGACCCTGGTGGTATATGACGTATTTTAGAAGGGAAAGAAGACTGCCTCTTCTCTGTTAACTTATGCTGCTCTCTACATGCACGAATTGGAAAGTGGAACCACAACTGTAGCTTTGATGTGCACAATGCCAGTGTCTTCCATGCTCCCACTATGACAGGATTGCGGGAGCATTACAAGGACCCTAAGTCCTGCTAATAATAAAACCACGATAAAACCATAAAACATGCCTAGCAATACGGATGGAACCAAACTGCTAGATCAGTACAAACACCATCATCTGATCATCATCAGAAAGACACAAAGACAGTGGAAATACTTAAAAACATATCACAAACAGTGCAAAACAGTAAACATGGTATTTTAGACGTGCAACAGCACCAAGCACTGATATCTGGAACAGTGGTATATTTCAGAACACTGTTTCAGACAGAGAGTTGATTTTTCAGTGTTTGGATTTTTGGTGCAAGCTCACCTCTGCCCAGGTTGAGCATCACCTGCTGAATGAACTGGAAGGTGTTTTTCATGCACTTAGGGTAATCTAAGTGCAAGGCATAAATCAGTCCAAAAAGATCACAGAAGGCCTGTGGTAGGTTGGCCAGCTCCTCCATGACCACAACCCCCTCCAACACGATGCCTACTCTGGATGGGTTGAGCTGAGGATTTTCGTCAATGCAGAGGATTCCCACTCGCATCTGACTGTACAAGTCCTTGTCACTTGCGTCCTGACAGAAAGAAACAGACAAGGAGAATAAATATAACTTCTCAAACTAACAAAACACAATAAAGTTAGCCGTTAGCAACTAGTAAACACGGCTTCCTCCGCCTCCTACGTCACATCCACCTTCTGATGTCAGCCTCCGTGTAGGCTTTAGCTGTATACAGTATATGTACATAAAAAGGCGAAATCTAAAGTAATAAAAACGTAACGACTCGTTTCATAGGGTGACTACATACCACCTTTGAGTCGGATACCGCCCACACCTGCTTTGTAAACATGATGGAGGCAGATGAGAAGCTACACCTGATGCTAGCGTTAGCAGCCAGCCTCGTCAAGCCACACTCGACCGAGTATCCTCTGAGTGACCTAAATGTACATAGACATATAAACAAGGAAATGGTTCTGTTCTTGCATAACTCTCATGTTTTAACCTATAATGTTTAAATAGCTGTGCTCTCTTTTCACAGATGACAGGGCAATACTTGCACTACCCAAAAATTGTTTCCCAAGACCTGCAACACACACAATACACTAGTTTATTAAGACTTTGTATCTGTAGACTCTCTCCATTACAAACGACCAGCCACTGGGGTTAAAATGTGTCTAACTTGAGGTAAAAACAAGGTAAGGTAAAAAAAAGTCAGTTAGGTCATAAGTACAAGGTAGGAAAACAAAAAACAAAAATATCAGTGGAAAATATTTAACTGCTGTAAACTGCAATTTCCGTTAGCTTCCGAGCTAACGGGTCTCTAGCAAGTGGAAATATCCATATTACTGGTTAAAACAACGTTTTTACTGCTCACAAACAGCCACTGCAGATACATCTATGGACTATAGAGAGAGAAAATGTCTTTTCAACTGGTTAAAATGTTGTTGTTTCTCTACTCTGCAGCTAAAATGTGACGAACATTAGCATATAATCTTAGCTGGTTAAAACAACCAACTACGTTGGTTGTAAACAGACGTTTAGAGTCATTTTGGATTCCAGTGTAAACCCTGAACACAGGAAATAGACAACAGTAAGGTAGTGTGTAAGCTGTGCCAGGCGGTACTAAAATACTGCAATAACACAACTAATTTGCGCAACCACTTAAGCCAACACCATGAAGATGCTCTGCAGCAACCCGCGGCTAAACCTGTGGATTCAAAACAGACCCAACTCGACAGATCCTTACTTTGCAAACTGCCGCCAAACTCTGCCCGCGCACTGAAGATAACGGAGTCTGTGGCCTTCTTCATATGTAAAGACCTACGACCGCACAGTGTTGTGTAAAACGGGGGTTTTAAGAAGATGGTATCCACACTCAAACCACGATACGCCATACCAACACACAAACACATGACGGAAGTCGCTGTTGGACTTCCAGAGCGACTGACCCCTACGTAACTATCACTTCTCATTTCATTTCTAACGAGTGGGCATTAGTGTCAAATGTTCTGCAGACCAGAGCCCTGCACGAAAGCCACACAGGGAGCAATATAGCAAATGTGTTGACGGAGGCAATAAATAAATGGGGATTAACGGACAAAGTACCGGCACTTGTCACTGACAATGCTGCCACCATGCTACTTGCTGTCCGCTCATTGAGTCATTGCATGTTGGCTACTTTGCCCACATACTCAATTTGGCTTCACAGGCTGCTCTTAAAATCACTGCAGTCACACGGCTCCTTGGCAGAGTGAGGCACATCTCCACTTTTTTTCACCGAAGCACTTTAGCCAGTCATGCACTCAAGAAGAAACAGAAGTTGCTGGACCTCCCACAGCACAAACTTGTGACTGATGTACCAACGTGTTGGAACAGCGCTTTAGACATGCTGGAAAGATTTTTGGAGCAGCAACCAGCTGTCTCTGCTGCACTACTTGCCCCTGAAGTACGAAAACAGGAAAAGGATCTGTGCACCCTTACAGAGGCAGACATAACAGCAGCAGAGGATGTTGCACAGGCTCTGAAGCCACTGAAGAAAGCTACCATGGTGATGTCTTAGGAAGGTACCCCAACTCTGTCTGTCATTGCACCCCTGAGAGCAAGACTTCTGGAGGAGATGCAACCGGCCCCCAATGACTCTGTGATGGTGAAGGAGATGAAGTCTGCTGTGCACCAGGATCTCCAGAAAAGGTATTTACTCCTTATTATAAGAATTTCATGATCATGAGGAAAAAAAGATTTATTGTAATGTGAATTAATTTTATTTCTAGGTCCACGGGCCTGAAGGACGAACTCTCCTTAGCCTCAGCTCTGGACCCACGCTTCAAGGCCCTGCCTTTTCTGTCTGATGATGAGCATGAGGAAATCTTCATACATCTCATCGCTATCAGAATCAGAATCAGAAATACTTTAATAATCCCAGGGGGAAATTATTTTCGTTACAACACTCCAGATATACAAACAACATATTATACAAACAACATATACACACAACATTCAGCACATATATATATATATATATATATATATATATATATATATATATATATACAAGATCAATGTACAGTATT
The DNA here is from genome assembly GCF_905237075.1 of Dicentrarchus labrax. Taxonomy (NCBI): domain Eukaryota; kingdom Metazoa; phylum Chordata; class Actinopteri; family Moronidae; genus Dicentrarchus; species Dicentrarchus labrax. The sequence goes on along the minus strand of NW_026136713.1, from coordinate 1,955,936 downwards.
AATGTGCAAAAAGTGCAAAAGAATGATTGTCTATGTTTTGAGTCAGATCACAGAGAGGGGGTGTCTGACTCTCTGAGGGAGGCGTTGTAGAGATTGATGACCACAGACAGGAATGATTTCCTGTGGCGCTCTGTAGTGCATCTGGGTGAGAGGAGTCTTCTGCTGAAGGTGCTCCTCTGCTGGGCCAGTGTGTCGCAGAGAGGGTGAGAGACATTGTTCAAGATGGACTGAAGCCTGGACAGCATCCTCCTCTCTGCCATGGTCGTCAGGGTATCACTGAGGCATTGGCAACTGAGAAAAGCTCTGTAAGTACAAATGTATATTGAATTAAGATGCAGACTGTGTGCGCAGAATATTTGTGTTATGTTGTTTTATGGAATTTAGTTAGGTCTGGAATTATTTGAGCACTGGCACATTTTTTTTAAATAGTTTTGCTTCTATTATACACCCCCACAATGGATTTGAAATTAACTGTATAACTATAAAATTATAAAGCTGTTCTTTACTAATGTGATTCATTTACTTTTCCAGCAGAGTGGGCCAATAAATTCAGCAGACAGTAAAGCAGGTGAGGTGCTGGAGCAGCAGGCAGAGCCAGCTGATGACCCTCAACCCCCATCAAAGAAAGCAATGGACTCTTGTGCTCTGGCTGATCTCCTGGGGAACACATATACTCCAGTAGCAGTTTCCAGAACCACAAATGACAAGGCATTCGATGAGGTGATGAGGTACAAAGAGGTAAAACCACTGCCACTCTTCATCAATCCACTCAACTGGTAGAGGGAACATGAGGGGGAATACCCCCTTTTGTCATGCCAAGCTAAACGATACTTCTGTATCCCAGGAACCAGTGTACCAGCTGAGAGGATCTTCTCAACAGCTGGTGATATTGTCACAGCCCAGAGAAGTGCACTTTTGCCTGAACATGTGGACCAACTGATTTTCTACAAAAATCTAAATGTGCACATCTAGTATGTAACCAGAAATGAAGTCACTTGGTTCTGATGTGTTTGTTGTTCAATAATGTTATGTGAGCTATATCACAGTTTCCAAGAGGGAAGAAATATAATTTAAGTTTACATGCACTTTACTTCAATGTTAATACAGTACTGTCAGGTTTTTTTAAACTTTTGTACTGTTTTTAGTATTATTGTGCTAATGCTTTATTTTCAGATGTGTTATTGCTCAACGATGCTATGAGTTATAGCATGGCTGTTAATATGGGCATGAAAATAAATAATTATTTTTAAAAAATCAACAGGTACTCGAATTATTTGTGTGATTCTACTTATTACTGAATCGATATTGAAGCATTTAAATCAATATCGAATCGAAATCGAATTGTGACCTAAAGAATCGAAATCGAATCTAATCATGAGGTTCTTAACAATACCCAGCCCTACTAACCAGGGCACAACAGGTGAACACAAATGCGGGAGAAGTAACGGAAATGCTGCATTCAAGTGCTGCCAGGATAATCGGAAAAATTATTTCAAACTTCAAATGAATATAACCTATACATTTTGCTTAGATGTAACGTGTAATACAATATTTAAGTTAATTGCTGTCCATGTAGAGTGACTATAGCACAAACCCTGATAAAAAGTCAATATTTTTGTGGTTTTAGGGAATGTAGGTTACTCATGCAGCAACAAGTCTGGGACAAAATAAAGCTTCAAACTGTCTCAGCACGTTTGATAATGTGAATCTCCACTGGTATGCTATCAATGTCTTTTTTAACACTCAAAAATACACAAAAATATTAAAATACGACACATCTGTTTTGTAGCATCCATGTTGTTCCCACATTATTTCCCACAAAGTCGAAAAAAATTACTTCCAAACTCAGTAATGCCGAAAATTCCAACACAAATGAATGCAGCACTAATCATCAGGATTCAAATTCTGTTGTGATGGGAAATAAAGAGGCGTCATGACCAAAACTTATGAATTCCAGCCCATTAAACTTAAAGATTATTCACACATTATATTGCTACAAAATATAAGTATATTCTACTTCTAATTAGTAGAATATACTTACATTTGATAGTAATGCAATCAAACTTAAATTGATTGATTACATTGTACTTGATTGTTTGATTAGATATGAAATCCGGGCTAACAGTGCAGAAGATTATGAGCACATGGGCACCCTGGTGGTTAGCTACAGTTTTGGAGATCCTCTGACCCAGTCATCTAGCCATCACAATGTGGCCCTTGACAAAGTCGCTCAAATCCTCATGCTGCCCATTTTTCCTGCTTCTAACACATTAACTTTGAGGACAAAATGTTCACTTTCTGCCTGATATACCCCACCCACTGACAGGTGCCATAATAACCAGATAATCAGTGTTATTCACTTCACCAGTCAGTGCTCAGAATGTTATGGCTGATCTGTGCATATGTATTATATATATTTCTTAATAACATTTTATAGACTTTTGACCAGCAGTGGAAAAATCTAAATAAAAATAAAATCTATGTGGTGAGCAGAGGTGGGAAATAAAGTACAATTTATTTTCTGACAGCTTTTTACTTTTTTTTTTTTTTTTTTACAAATTTGTGTACTTTCTACTTCTTACATTTTCAAAACAGGCTTATTAAGTTTTATTGCTATTTTCACTAAAGTAAAAGATCTGTGGGAATGGAAATTAGGCTTGTGCATGTGCATCCAGTTTCACAATGATTGACATGTATTAAACAGAATCAGCTTTACAAATTTGATGAAAAGAGTACTTATGCATATTTATGTTGTTGTGCGTACACGCAGTTTTAGTTGTGAATCAGATTACAGTTTTATTGCTACAATATAGTTACTTTATAATTTATGGTGTTTCGTTCTTCATGTCTGCATTTCAGTCAGCTGCCTCATTTCGTTTGTGAAGCACACTGTGATGTTCTGCCCTCACTGCTATATAGATAGTGTTACTACTATGTCGTCTGTGGCACATTGTACTTAGCACTACAACCATTAGGCTTTAAGGCCCCATAGCTGTGGTTTTTGCATGCTGTGAAGGGTAGACACATGTCCCTGTCCTATTGCCATAGTTCACCACTGACTTGACCCAGATTGGGTCATTTTATAGAGTGTCCGCAAGGTTTAAAGTCCTGCAATCCGAATTTTAGGCCTTAAATTGTCTTAAAGGTCCAGTGTGTAACATTGAGAAGATTGTAGTGTTTCCGTGCAGGGTGTTGAAACTTTGACTAAACACCAAGTTAAACCGTAGCCAATGAAGACAGAGTCGTAGTAAGTTTGACCATTTACTGTCACACTTCTTCACTAACATGCTGGTGAAAACTGCAAATAAAAGCAATACAAAAATATTTTAACTAAATATTACAACATACACAGCTGTATATATGAATACACATTGCTGTCCTGCACTGTAGATACAGTTATCATGGCTAGTAACATTGCTGTTGGCTTGTATATAATTGTAAATAAAAACGTTTTTAAATTAACTTATCAAATATAATGTTTTATGAAATCACTGCTAATATATGAACTTTAACATGTCTAATGTAAAATCCATCAACTTACGGCATTGCCTCTATGATACTTCAGAGTCAATGCGAACAGATTGTGGTTCAGGGCATACAAAACATGCCTGCCCTCCTTTCCTGCCAGTCAAGATAAACAGGAAGTGACCAAAGGATAGTGACTAAGCAGGATGTGATGTCGTAGCATGAAATAAGCACACAATAAAGTTATAAATTTACAAATAAATTTGTTAAACTTTAAGTATTCATTCACTTCCTGTTTCCAACTAAAATGAAATATCAACAAATTATCTAAAGGTACGGAAGCCCTAAAGGGCCATGTATTCATACATTTTATTTCCTCCGTTTTCCCGTGATAATGAGTTAATTTTTCAGGTGATTATATACTAATGAAAACATACATGACTATTATATTCCATGTCTGTCAATAGATCCTCCTAAATGTTACACACCTTTAACTGTTGAAACCTGCATAAAGAGTGTTCAGTTGGTTATCCTCAAAAGCCCTTGCAGTTTATTTGCCTTGTGAGATCTAATAAGTCAGTTAAGATTCCAATTAGGTAAAAATTTTGGTCTTGAACACAAAGTATTGAAAGCCAGACATCTTGGCATCTGGCCACTGAGTCGGTACTTGAATATATATTGTGTTTTGTACCTTTTAATTGCCATGGTATTTACTCATTCTTTAGAATGCATCACAATTCCCAGCAGTGTCGGCTGGTGTTTGTAGCCAGCTGCCGGTCTGCTCTAATGACAGCCAAGCCTCAGTGGAGAGAAGCTGATCTCACAAGTCAAGCGTGTAGGAGTCCTTTTTAAAGAGACTACAATGGCCGTCTATTAATTGTCAAGCTGCAGACGCTGTCTCTGTCTGCCTCGACCCAACCTCACCTCTCCGTCCATCCCTCATCTCTCCCTCTCTTCATCCTCCCTTGTCTCATTAGGCTGAGGAGAGGCGTCAGGAGTCGCTTAAGTTGAGAGTAGGCGGCAGTGCTCAGGGCGAAAATGAGAAAACAGTTAAGATTCCACTACCCTCTCCAATAGCGTGATTAAGAGGATAGAGCATCACTCATCACATCTCCCATTGACGGCGGCTCTTTCACCTTCCCATTACTTCATCAGCTCTGTCGTGAGGCAAATGGAAGAAAATAGAGACATCTTTGCAGAGCTGCCAAGCAAATATTGACTTCTAACCACGTTGCCAAGCAAACAGGCTTAATTAGATTTGATTCAATTAAATGTTTCTTGTTAATGTGTTTCTCCACCGCTGTTCAAAAAGTTACGAGACGTAAATTGAATGTGCCGAGGTTATGATGACGCTGTCATCCTGATGGAAAAACAGAAGGGGTATTAAATGAGAAAATAGCTCGATTTCACTGAGGGGTTCAGGGTCCTGCAATATAGAAATATATCTTCTCTTTCATTACACTCTGCTGCTCCCTTACTCTCTACTGGTAATGTCATCTGTGTTTTCATGGTCAGCATGCATTCTTTCCTTTCAGCACTCCTAAAAAGTGTTTCAAACTCAATAAGTGGTTCAATACATCAATGCGGTGGGAGGAAATGTCCCCTTACAGATTTTATGGAAATTTCATTTTGTCTGCATAGCTTCTGGAGAAAATTAGATGTGCATATGCTTAAAAGTCAGCCACCATGATTGGGTAAGTGCCAGGCATAGCTCAGCATGTATCACCATGCTGTATGTAGATTTTAATTTTACAAGGACAGATACAGCCACAATGACAGATTACAGGCAACTACAGGAAACTACATTCAGCGACCAGAGAGGTAGAAAAACTGCTCCTGCAGCAGAACTGGAGCATTCATCCCATTTGTAAATGTGATGCCACATGTGGAAGCAAGATCATAGGTTTTGTAAGGGGGGTGGCTTGAATATAGCCAAGACTGCAGAGTTACTGTACATTTTTGAAAGCAGCAAGGTAAATGTGAAAGGACCAAATCACTAGTCACTTGCTACATGCAGCTCTTGGTACACCAATATGGGAGATGTCAGATGCATGGACCAAAAGTAGTGACCCAGTCCACCTGGAGTTATCATCATTATATAGTGCAATAAAGTGACCAATTATGGAGCCCACAATGTGCTTAACTACAGTGGTTGAGGCACAGAACAGATGTGAGCCCAAAAGCATGAGACGGAAACAGAGTAGAATAAAAGTTCTTAGAATATTCAATCTCATGGGTCAAAACCAGGAAATAAGTCAGAGAAGGTCAACCAAGCAAGGGTCAGGCAAAAAATCATCAACAGGCAGGCAGGATTAGGAAATCAGTGAAGGCCGGAAAGGTAGGGCAGAAACAGTCTAGACAAGCTTACAGAGATACAGTATATGATACATATATATATATATTAGTGCTGTCAGTTAAACGCGTTATTAACGGCGTTAACGCAAACCCATTTTAACGACGTTATTTTTTTTATCGCAAATTAATAACGTTCTTTTTGGCCTAGCACACTTTGTAGTTTCTTTCACATGCTGTTGCAACAACTAGTTACGTTAGAAAACTACAACACCACACTGGCTCTAGCTAGACCGGAAACAAAACAACAGGCATGCCACACACATTTTTTTTTTTTTTTTTTTTTTTTTTTTTTTTTTTTTTTTTTTTTATAAAAAAATTTTTTTTAATATTTTTTTAAAAAAAAAGTTTTTATTAAAAACTTTTTTAATTTAATTAAAAAAAACCAACAAAACCCCCAAAAAGGAGGAGTTTTTGGAAGAGGGGGGGGAAAAATTTCT